>NC_052503.1:5759619-6059619 GCF_016617805.1 Bactrocera tryoni
GAGAGTTAAAAAATTTGCCTTAAAATAATAAAAACTTTATCTGTTAATAATATATATTTTAGACCAAGTTAGGTTCATGGTGTAAAATCGCAAGAAACTTGCCTAGCACTCAATTCTGCTATTGAGTCTACTAATCGAGGCATTTTTTCTACATATTAAAAAGTGGAAGAGTGAGATTTGTGGTTTTCTGATAGTAAGAAAAAAAGACAAATCTTTTTGCTTTAGGAGCTCATCCATAGAGAAACTTTGATAGAGCTCTCTATAACATATTTTCAGAGTACCAAGCGAAAAACAAAAGATTTATTACTCCACCCTAATGCAATACATATGTATAAATAACTCATATTCCATCCGATTACAACCCATTAATTGATCTGCCTAAACCAAAAATGGAATTAATAATTGCTAAGGAGTTTGTGTGTAAAATTATTGACGAATCTGATTCTTTAAAAACACGCCGCCGCAGAATTAAACTAATTTGCCTAATTAATAGGAGGCGATAAATTTTGTTGTGCAATTAATTACTGCAATTATTTAAAAGTATATGCGAATATAACTATTTGGAAGTATATATGTACATATTTAAGTTTGCCGTTGGCTTATGATTATATCACTAACTCTTTGAAGAGCTAACTCTGTGTTGGTCAAGTCGATGATCTTTTCTTAAAAAACAACTTGAAAATATATAGTTTCATGAAAATAAGCCTTGATTTATAGCTTGCACATTCTTACACTAACCTATTTTCGTCGAAATCACGACCATGAGCGGAAATAATTCAAAGTGAAATGATTCCGTTTTGTTTTTGACTAAGAATTATTTAAGGGAGAGGTTAGGGTTTCAAGGTAAAAAAAGACTTGTTTGCGAATTTATTTCTTAAATATGGATTGAACATTTTATTTTTTTATTTTATTCGGACCTTTTTTGTACATTATTGAGCACACTTTTGACAATGAAGGGTAATTTTTTCATGCAGAAATATTGAAGCATAAGTCGGTAACAGAGCTTACCCCAGAATGTCTTGAGAAAAAAACAAAAACTCGGCTGGAAATTGTTTGAAAATAAAAATCCAAGTAAAAATAGTCAAATTGTCTCCGCAACGTTCTCCTTAATAATTTTTTTCCTAAAATATTTTTGGCGGCCATTTAAAGTGTAAACTGGAAAACACCTTTAATGTAAAACAAGTAAGGAAAGGCTAAGTTCTGAGGTGCAACATTCTATACTCTTGCAACTTGCAAGAATCAAAGCCAGGGAAATACTTTAAGGTGTAAAACCAATCATATAGAGAGTCAGCCAGATGTCTTCGAAAATCCTGATTATTAGTTATATAAGGTGTGTTCCAAAAGTAAACAGGACATTTGAATCTAGCGCTTCCTGGTGGCGCCATCTATATATATGTATTTCGACTGGTGCGTTGGAATCTACTATCTTTATCGATTGTGCAGTGAGAATTTCATGACAATTGATTGGAAGTGAAAATATTGCGTTTTAAGTGTCAGTATGTTTGTGTTGTGGGTGCGAAAATGAGCTTCGAACAAAGAGCCGACATTAAATTTTATTTTGAAATTTGTAAAACTTTTACTGAAACGTTTTCAATTGATGAAACAAGTCTATAGCGATGACTGTCTATCACGTAGCATAGTGCACGAGTGGTTTCAACGTTTTCAAAGCGGTCGTGGAGGACATAAACAGTAATCTACAAAAAGGTTTGGTGCCGGTACACTGGCGGCAATACGGGCCAACGAGCTAAAATACTCGTTCGACATGCTTTTGGACCATGTAAAAAGCTGTATTGAAGCAGAAGGAGACTATTTTGAATAAAATAAATTGATTTTGCCGAAAAAACCATGTGTTCTGTTTACTTTAGAACAATCCTTGTATAGGAGCTGGGCCAAGTTTTCGCTCAAATTTATCTACTTTAGGCACTGAAACACACTCTCTTATTTTCATTGGGATGACTCACATATTGATAGTATTCGAAAGTTGAAATTGTGAAGCAATAGATCATAAGATATTTTAATATCAAATTACATAGTTAATCTAGCAAACTTATTGGCTAATGTCGAAATTTGCATTCGGTATTTCGATGACACATAGTATCTTTGGAAAGGACTCTATATTTTATTGGGTTAAAGTCTGTCAACTCGCCAGAATTCCTCAAAATTATTTAAGGAATAATTCGTTAGCTCTTAGTGCTCAACCCATTTTTTTAAAATTTATATAAAAAAGTTTTATGATACTTAGAGGTTTGTATACCTATATGTATTATACATAAATGTCGAATAACATGGAGTTTGAGGCTTTTCAAGCAAAAGTTTAAAGAGAAAACGTATATGATTAAGTATTATCATACTATCATTGAATAGCGAGATATTCCGATTTTCTTCTTCAATAGTATGCCAAGATAAAATAAGAGTAATTAAAATTGCTTCAGATGTGTTTTTGATTAAGGTTAAGGAGGCATAAGCAGCCAATAAACATATGAGAGATGGCTATGGCTTTCAACATTTTAGCTCAATTTTTGGACTTGTTACATTTAAATTGTTTTCATATTTTGCATGTAATAAAACGCATATTCCTTATTCCTTCTCAGTAATGATTCAAATGATAGAGCTACAAGCAAAAAAATGGCACCCATCGCTTTCTTATAACTTTTCATGGGAAGAAATCAGTTTCTGACAAAAGTGCGTTTCAGCATGCATATCAATCAATTCAAGTGAATTTTATTATTAACAGAACGCGAAAGTATTACTGCTTCCCCGAAACTGTATCCATATAAAGCATTTAAGTGTTATACTCGTACTCTCCTCACCCTCTCCTTTACGACACGCTCAATGGAAATGAACAGGCTCTAGCTTTATTATGCTCTGATATTTCAGCACATCATCAACACAAGAAATCACTAGTCAATTTGAATTTTACCCAGAATGATACTACTAACGACAGAGTCAATCAATTTTACACCCCCACCAACAGCAACAACATACCCGCACACAATGTGACAATAAAGATTTGTATGCAATCTATTTGTAGGCGATATAATTTAATAGTGTTGGTGTTTTCCTGTAACAAGCAGCGATTACAACAACAACGACAGTTGCAGCAGCCATTAATCGGATTTTCTCTATGGTTGGTTATTTGGTTGGCGAATTCCGTCGCGAGTCTGCCGGTAATTGGTTGTATCGGCGTGTGCGTGTGTCCGTGTGGGTGCAACGTGTAAGCGGGTGTTCCAGCTTTCAATACACTAATCAAATCAGACATCACATCATTTGGCCGTTCATGCTCACATTTCTAGTTAATACGCCAAAATAAATCAATTCATGCGAACGCCTGCGATTTTTTTAGTTTTTTTCTTTTTTGTTATGTATGTATATTCACAAGGAGATTTATGAAGCCCTCGTTGTGTTTGATAGTACGAGTATATACAGGGTTAATAGGTTGGTAGACTTTTAAAAATTAAACATAATAAGGTCAAATTATCTTTGGAAATTAATTTATTAGATGAGTCTTTCCGAGAATTTTCATGTCTTCCATGACTCCTAACTCCACAAAAAATAGTTCAGCTGTGTTAATTGGCACGATGCTGGAGGCCACGCCGCACAGTGGTGCCGCTTTATACAATCCGCGGCAAAAAATAGAAGGAATCGAGGTAGGGCTTTGAAATTTGGCACACATCTCTCATATTGCCAAATTAGATGAAAAAAAAAATGTTAAAATCCGCCCACAACCACGCCCACCTCCCATATAACACAAAAATCAAAAATCATCCTACAGTAACAAAATTTTGTACAGTGTAATATTTTGTAAATATAAGCTTGTCCAGAAAAAATGAAGCAAATCCGCCCACAATTATGCCCATCTCCCATATAATATAATCACAAAACTTGCAATATTTTCGCTGTTATCACAGCTAGTTGTAGTAGATTAAAATGCTAATTACTCATGAATTGGTAGCTAGTGGCAGCTGATTTTTTTTCTATCAATTAAGGAGATTTTAAAATTTATTTTGTGTAAGTGGCTAACCTGCGCGCTCCTGCGCACAATAGTTATATTCTGTTGAAGTTGTGAAATATATGATTTTTTTGGGCCATGAAAACACATCATATTAAAAAAAAATCTTGAAAAAGAAAGTATACATTTGATGATGTAAATCACATCTATAACATTGGTTTTAATAAACAGAAACTTTACAATTGGTATTTTATAGTTAACTTTTGAGTTTTAACCTTTGCAATATTCATCACATTTTTCTGAGTAACTTTGCGTTGATACTTTGTTGGACTTTGAAGCTCTCCCAACAAAAAACCATTGAATATGTCAAGCCCAAGTATTCGGCACCACTGTGCGCCGCAGGCTCACGATGCGAGGTAAAGAGCTTACCAAAAGTTTACTTTCACAAATTGTTCGTTTCGTTGGCTGTATGGCATGAAGCGTCGTCTTGTTGGATCTAAAGTTGGTCCATCTGCCAATTCAGGCACGAAAAAGTGATTAATAATTAATATTGCATTCTTCTATGGCTGACCAGTTTTTTTTTTGAGAAATAGGGATCAAAATTTCCATCTGCCCATGGAGCTCAGTAAACCGGAGCATCATTATTCCAATTGCAACAACTTGGTTAACCAAAGAAGTGAGCTTTATCGCTGACCAAAAATTTGCATGTGAAAATCGGGATTGCTGGTCATCTCATTTTTTACCCAATTATCTACCGTCGTTAACCTCAGTCTCAAGAGACTCGCTTTTACATAAGAAGTTTGAAGTTGAAGAGAGTCGCTTTGACCCCGCATTTAAGAATGCTAAAAAAAAGGAAATTGAGCTCTTTGACGGAGAAAATTTCACTATGTAAGAATTGAACTCTTATCGGTTCAAATCAAAGGGTCGCTTGATGTTAACAGAACTGCATTTTCAAGATCCGAACTTCTGCGGCTCTGCTAATGGGGTTACAGATCCTAAACCCTTTGATGTTCTACACTTATGAGTATTGGTCTAACGATCGATGAACCACATGAACCCTGTTTTATCAGAACAACTAGTAGAGACTGCAATCTGCTGGAAAGATCATCTTGATTCCGACGAAAGACATCCTAAACGTAGTACAACGATCTTGGTTTGTTAAGCCTTTCTAAAAAATATTATTTCTTATTAAAAAATAATAATTTTTCCCACTCGGCGTACGGCTTGAGTAACCCTGTGTATTTATTTTATGTGACTATATTCATTGTTGTATCGCTTTTGTAATTCATTGCCTATTCTTCACCTCTTCTGCTATATTTTCAGCAAAAATTGGCAGGCGACAGGCACTGAGACAGTTAGAGCAGCAGCAGGAGCAAGCGCCGAGCGACGGTGGCGACAGCAACGATGACAGCGACCATGGCGGCCAAAGATACAAATCAATTGACGCGGACCAACGCCAACATCACCGGTACCAGCACCACCAGCCACCACCCAATAAGGCGGCAGCCATTTTACCCGCAGCCATCAGCACTGGTGAATACAATAACGGCAACAACAACAGCAGTGCAAACAACGATGGGCCGAGCGATAAATATTGGTTTTGCTGGCTACACACAAGCGCACCCAGAGATCCAGCATGCGGGCGATGGTGGAATAATGCATGAAAGGACGCAACAACGTAATGAAGTGTCCGTGCCGACCCGAGTCGCCGCATGTGTCGATATCGGCGTTGTTGATGACGATGAGGCCATTGTCGATAGCAACGGCAATGCGTATACACGCAGAGATAGTGTCGCCGCCACGGCTGCGGCAGCTGCTGCAGCTGCCGCCGCTGTTGGCGATGTTAATTTTCCCGTTGACACACGCTCAGGTGTGATGACGGGCGGCATCATGCTGGACGCTGTGGACGTTGATGTTGACGACGATGATGAGAGCGACTCGTTCGATTCGATGGAGACGTTGTCGGACAATGTGGCTGTTTGGGTGGATGGCGAGAAGCACTGGGTGGCGGGTGTGGATGCGAGTACGACGTGTGCGGATTTGATTGGCGCGTTGCTCAATTATCAAAACGCACAGCAATTGCAGGAAAAACACTACCAGCAGCAACAGCAGCCACAACAGCATATGTTTAGTGTCAACAGCGGCAAGAGCAATAATAATAACAACAGCAACAGCAGCAGCGCGGCAAAACCAGCCATCAATCAATCAACGTTAATAAAAACATCAACGCATACCAAAGAAAATTGCGGTCCATCGCTCGCTGCGAGCGGTGAATTGACTATTGGCGGTTGCCTTCCCATGGCAGCTGCTGTGTCGATGGCGCTAACTGTGCCGGCGACTAGTAGTGGCGCACCTCTGTGTGGCAACCGGCTAACGAACGCCACTGAGTACGCCATTGTCAAGCAGCATCGCCACTGTGAGGAGTACTTGGATGGCAATGCGAAGGTATTCGATGTGATGCCAGTGCAGGATGGCCCCTCAAGGAAGGAGGTAAGTGCTGTCATGTAGCAAGATGTTGCGTGCAAATGTGTGTTGCATTGTTAGATAAACGTGGCAGCGAATTTGGAATGTTTTAAAAAAGTTGTATGAAAGCCGCTAGTTATATGCTTTTTACGGTATATATTGCTGATAGTTGGCAATTCCTTTAAAATCTGTAAGATCTGCGCCGCTCTCTGCTTGTATTTCGTTTGAGGATTACCGCCCTTTCTTCCTTGTCGTTGTAATAGACTCTATAAAGTTTGGGAAATGTTGTGAAGCTACAAACCCTGGTCCGATAAAGATCTGGGGCTTTCCCATTATTTAGATCCATTCTAGTGGGAAAGATTTTTTTCAATTTCCGTAGCAGTTTTTAGCCGGTCCAACTGTCAAACTAGCTCTCAAACTTGAGTTTGAGAATAAGTCAAATTAGGACTGCCAGCCATCTTAAAGAGGCTTATGTAGAAAAATGAATGTTTTGCTCTGTTTTTAATCCGAAGGTATTTTTATGTCATAGATTCTTTGAAGATGCATGTGACAAAAAAACACCATTTCCAACCAAATTTCGTGGGCGCAATCGTTTCGAATGTTGAAAAAGCCTTACGCTGATTCAGTTTTATCAAAAGCAGAAGCCTACGAGTGATACAAAGCCCTCAAAGATGGTCGAGAGATCGTTGAAGACATGGCTCATTCTGGACGACCTTCGACCTCTTCAACTAATGAAAATATTAAAAAAGTGAAGCATACGGTGCTTGAAAATCGTCAGGTAAGTGCTATAGACATGACAAGAGAGCTCGACATCTCTCACGAGTCCGTTCGAATGATTTTGGTTCATATTTTGGTTATGAAATTTGCTCGACTCGTCGAAAATAGGTCTCTTTGGACATGCTTGATTCCGAATTCCAATGCTGATGCGAATTCCGATTCCACATTCATGATGAGTGTCGATGAGACATGGGTTTATGAGTTTGACATGCAAAGAAGTCCACAATCATCGAAATGGAGGGACGAAAATGAGCCGAAACCAAGAAAATCACTCCAAAACCGCTCAAAAATAAAGGTGATGCTTATTGTTCTTTTTTCAATATTCATGGTTTGGTGCATCAGGAATTTCTTTTGGAGGTACAGACGGTCAGTAAGATTTCTATTTGGTCTTATTGAGGCGTTTGCTTAAGAGCATCCGTCCAAAACGGCCGGAATTGTGGAAGCACAATTCATGAATTTCACACGATGATAATGCACCAACGCATCGAGCTACGATTGTGACCGAATTGAAAGCCAAAACCGCAAATAATACCATCGATCAACCACGGTCTTTACCAGATATGAGTCCGTGTGATTTTTTCTTGTTCCCCACACTGAAATTGTCGCTTCGTGGAACCCGTTTTCGAGCGATCGAAGAGATGTAGAAGAAAGAGAACTCGCTCGAACAAGCGCGTTTATTTACTTTTTACAGTTAATAAATGCTTTATGCGTACATTTTCCACCTAAATGTGACTTTGCACTGGAAATACGAAGGATTAGTTTTTAGTGCGTGTTGTGAAATTTATTTTTCTAATGAATATGGAGATTCCAAGTTAAGAAAAAATTAGCCATTCTTTTGAAAAATACTTCAAATAGCAAAGCCTTTGATATATGTGACTTCAGAAAATGTGTCGACATTTCCTTTGCAACATTAAAGTTTTTTTTTTCTTTTCAAATACACACACACACACCTTTCACCTACGCTCCCTTTGCTCTAACGGCGCTGACTCGATAACAATGAAGTGTTGCAGTGATACACTCACCAATAAATCGGTGTGAATTGGCAAATTGTTGCCGACGTTCAGCTCCAACTCCAACGCGCAGTTGGTAACAGTTACGCGCAAAAGGAAACGACGGTTGCAAGGACAGTTGCCGGCGCGGAGCGAGAGGCTTTCGCAACAATTGCGGCAGCTACACACAATGGCTTGCGAAAACGGCAATGCGTTGTAGCTGTCGGGCGAGCAAACAAGTCACGCAATGCCTACTCAATGACCTACGATAACAAAAACGACAACAACAACAGCAGCGATAGCTTAATAGCCTAACTACCGATAGGCCTACGGCAGGTACCACAACTGATGAGGTTGCTTGCCACTCGCGAAAGCAGAAAAATGTCGAATTGCCCGAAGTAGTTATGGCAAGGGCGTACAGGGTGGAGGCAAAACGAAGGATATTTGTATGTAGTTAGCATTTCCTTGATTGTTGCGAGCAGCCTTTTCGTTGCCGACAGGATGTCGAAATTTTTTAAATCGTTCGCACAACTCACAACTCACTATTCACATTTCACATTTCATTTCACACTTTTCTCGTTGGCATTTTGCGAAATGTTCAACTTTTGTGTAGAAAGTTTGTTTGAAAATTTCCTGCGGCAGCAACAACACTTGACGAGCGCCCGTCTTCATTCTTTCCATGTGTTTGCTACCTACTTATGGTTATTGTTATTGTAATTGTTATTGTTCTTGCTGCTGTTGCTGCTGTTGCTGCTGCGCGTTGTCGGCGAGCGCAATTTGCGATTTGTAAGACATGCAATTCCGTTTTAGTGTTAAATGTTGAGTCACGCAAAATTTTTACTTTTCACTTTCGCAAGAAACCATGCAATTTCTCAAAGCCAATATTTCCGTTCCACTTTCTTTATTTCTTGCATGACAACGAAAAAAATTCCAACGAAAACCAACAACACCAACACAACGATAATGCAACGCAACCACAACAACTACAATGGATGAACTGCATGGATGCACGCACGCACGGACGCATGCACGCACTGTGGCAACATCCACCAACACGCATAACCAACACCGTTGCATACTCCGCCCAACTGCAACAACCGCACATGACCACACTCTAACTGCGACCTCATCAATGACGAACACGACCTGTTTCGACCATCCATTTAATCCACCAGTGCGAATTGCTCTTGCGTCGCCTCACTGCCGCCAACAGCAACGGCAACGGCAACAACAACTGCAATGGCAACAGCAATAATGGGACTTTCACGGCATTACCTAATGCGCTGCACCGCGCCAGCTCACCGTCGCTCAATCTGAACACACAGGTCTCCTCGTTGCTCTCCACGGACAAGGACAGCGGCATGGGCAGTCCGGTGGGGAGTTCGCGCAGCGCACGGTTACGTCGCCGCAAGTACAAATCAGCCGCTACGGTCAGTTGGTTGGCACAGGCGAATACGTTGCATCCGCGCGTCTCGCAACGAGCTGTAGCCGCTTTCAGCGGACTCGGCAACGCGCTGACCAACGCACAGGCGAGTAAAGGTGGTGGCAAGCACATCGCCGTCATCGACTGTGGCATGGGCGAGGAGGATGATGTGGCCGCGGATGCGCTGGATGGCTTAGGAGTAGGCGTCGATGGAGGTGAAGGGGGCGTAAGTGCAAATGAGCGGCTACTGAAAATTATTCTGGCGCAGGACGAAACAATTCATCGACAGTTGGCCCTTTTAAGGTAAGCTCATGTAACCCTGTCCGTACAGTCACTTACGAAAGTGTGCATGGAAACATTGAAAAATATTTAGCCACCGTTGGCCAAAAACCATGTTGGGGAAGTATCAAGAAAGTGGTAGATTTTGCCTCTTCTTTTTTTTGGGGTAGTTATCCATTGAGGATATATAACAGGTTTTCAATAAGAACGCTACAAAAGTAATAAAGTAGTTAAATAAGACTAAAACGGTTTGCGCTGAAATTTTTTGGTTTTGTTAAAGTATAGTACATTCGATGCCGTTATGGATAGAACTCGATTTCTTTCGCATGGCCATTATGGTCACACTTGCGGAAGTCCAGACCCTAAACCTAATTTTCCACTGTTTTCAAGCATAAATTGGCCGATACTACTGCATAAACCATAGACTTGACGTAGCTCCACAGGAAATAGTCTAACGACGTCAAATGGCACGACCGAGGCGGCCAATTGACTGGGCGATTTCGTAAGATAACACGGTCACAAAACTTGGGTTTCAATAAATCGATTATGACATTCGCTGCGTGGCACCACAGTCCTGTTGGAACCACATATTGTTCAAGTCCATATCATCCAATTGCGGCCAAAAATATTCGGTTATCATTGAGCGGTAGCGATTCCCATTCATAGTAACGTCCCGGTCTTGATCATCACGGATGAAGTACGGCCCAATGACGCCTCCGGCTGACTCACGTGCAAATGTACTTTCACAGGCATAAAGAATTTCATTGATATCCTCTCTCTTATTGAAAAACCTGCTAAACCTGACCTGGCTGGCTGTCACGACATACATAGGCCTACACGTCCTTTGTGAGGACATTTGTAGGTTTAGTTTAATGACAGCTGGAATTTTAGTCTTACAGGACGCTAACGCTTTTTGCGATGTTTCGAAAAGACTTGTAATCTAATTCTCATAATTAATCTTGACGTCCATTAGAAAAGCCCGGACGCACGTGTAGGAGGTTTTCCATCATCTCTCTCGTTACGATTTGCCTGAATTTTTTGCATTGAGATATAACGTACTTCAGTTTTTCTTAAAAATATTTTCTTTTAATTTATGACCCAACAGGACTCTCGTCCATTAGAATGGCTGGTTTTAAAAACAATAGCAATTACTCTTAAGAGTGTTCTATGACGGCTTATCTGATATAATCTAAAAGCGGTGTTGCTAAACTTCCGACACAGCCAAGCGATATGAGGACACAACATCCATACGGAGTTATGGCTTGAAGATGCCACCAAAGTAAAGTCTAAAAAATAAAGTTTTTCGGCACTTGGTTTTCCGTTTTATAAGACTGATATTTTAGATAATATTCACACATAATAAAGGATTAAATTTTATTTAAATTTTAAAGCCCCTTTCTTGGTAGTTCTTGAGACTATGAGTAGAGCTTGAAGACTTCTTAATAATAATGATGTAAACTTGCACTATTTGTTTCAAAACAGAGATTTGAAAGAAACCATGAGACGATGGTATAATATTATTCACTGTCCCCGAAATAGTTAATAAGTATCTTCGTGAAACAAATATTACTCTTTTCCTGGACACTCTTGTAAGTAACTGTACTTCCTATATGTATTTGCTATTAAACACGATTCTGTATGCTGTTGCATATTTTGTTTACTTATGCCTTGTTTACTCATTCACTCTTTCTCATTCCCTACACCTTTTACACCTTTCTGCTCATTTTGCGTGCGCTAAAAAAAAATACACCTCCTACGCACACACACACACACACAAACAGAGAAAAGGAGCGACAAATTTCGAAAATTGAGGAGGAGAAGCATCGCGTCCGCGAGCGTGAATTGGGTAAAAATTACCTACTCGAAACGTACCTGAATGGCTTGGATGAGGCGCACGCTGAGCCCGATTTGGAGGCGTGCACCGATGTGGCATTGGCCGATAGTCCGCTTAATGAATTCAATGATGTTCGCGTTGCTGATACCAGCCTCGTTCATTACGGTGATGGCGTTGCTGTTGGCGCCTCAGATGGTGTTGGCCGTGATGATGATGCTAACGTGGAGATATATATTGGTAAGTTCACTTTCGCCATTTTTTGTGTGTTTTGTTTTTGGCGGTGCGTAGATTTAAGTGCTTATATGCGTGTGTGCTGAGGCGAGAATTTGTTTGGCTTAAGCTAGTGCCGGGTATTGTCACTTTTACGGAGAGTTCGGCTGAGCTGGTGAAAAGAGCTTGGAAACATTTAAATCAAGTGCAGTAAGGCTGAGTCTGCTTCGAATTTTAGGTGGGTTCTTTGGGAATACTTTTAGATGTTTACGGTATTTGTTATGAGAAGAAATTATAAACCGATTCCGATTATGTATGGTATTACATAAACATATGAGATCGTGATTTTATATTTTCATTAGAGATCTTGATATACCTAGTAACTACTTTGTCAACCTCACTAACAAAAGCTAGCATTCACTTCACTATATATGTATAAGGCAAGGTATATACTAATTTCACCTTTTGAAGACTCTACATAAGACCAATGCTAACTTATTGAGCACTGGTTTGGTGGCCACCATTAAACAAGCAAAAAAATATCAGGAAAATAAATGGAATTCAGAGAATAGCCTGTGAAGAGGGTTATTAACTCATGTCTAACTGAAGCTTAACATACTTCTGCATAATCTTTGAAAAGGCGTGTTTATTCAGAAGATAGCAGCAAGTTTAGCTTTTAGAATTAAGGAGTTAGGAAGTTGGAGTTGAAAATCTTAAGAACACTGCGCCATTCTAAACATAATCAGATTAATTTCTAATGAAAGGTTAGATTTCAATAGTTCCTTTCGAATGAGTATTTCCTGTAAATGTCTGGTAATGAACGAGGGCAAGACGAAATATCTCCTGTCATCAAGCAAACAGTCGTCGCACAATCGACTAGGCTCTTACGTCAGTGTTGATAGTCATAACATCGAAGTCGTAGATAATTTCGTCTATCTTGGAACCAGCATCAACAGCAATAACAATATCAGCCTCGAAATCCAACGAAGAATAACTCTTGCCAATAGGTGCTACTTCGGACTGTGTAGGCAATTAAGAAATAAATTTCTCTCTAGACGAACAAAACCCAAACTCTATAAGTCACTCATTATTCCCGTCCTTCTATATGGTAGCGAGGAATGGACGATGACAACATCTGATGAGTCGACGTTACGAGTTTTCGAGAGAAAGATTCTGTGGAAGATTTATGGTCCGTTGCGCACTGGCAACGGCGAATATCGCATACGATGGAACGATGAGCTGTATGAGATATACTCGTACAACGTTTTTGACATAGTTCAGCGAATTAAGAGACAGCGGCTGCGCTGGCTAGATCTTGTCATACGTATGGATGAAAATACTACAGCTCCGAAAATATTCGACGCAGTAGCCGCCGGTGGAAGCAGAGGAAGGGGAAGACTCCACTCCGTTGGAAAGACCAGGTGGGAAAGGACCTGGCTTCGCTTGGAATCTCCAATCGGCGCCACATTGTTGTTAACTCGGCTTTAACCTCGTTAGCGGTGTTTACGCCAGAAAAGAAGAAGATTCCCTATAACTGAGGATAGGGAAAATGTTTAGCTGGAGAGAAGCCTACCTCTATTATATGGTGGGGTCCAAAATGGAATACGAAGTAGGTTCTTAGGTACACTACAATAATCATGACATCTCTATTTCTCTCCACGGAAACTAGGCATGAAGAAGATCTGTGTAATTCTATTGAATAACTATGGGAGTACACAGAGAGCAATCATATACACGCTCAGCCAAGCAAAATTGCTTACCTTGTCAACAACGCAGATTAATTGGAACGTATATATACAAAATGTAAACCAAAGGCAATATTACAACAATCACCGTTCTGTAATGCTGAGCAATGTCTAGCTTATTCACTTTCGTTAACTCTATTTTTAGTGGATCGACTGTTGTCTTTAAATAGTTCGCACTCACCCTCGTTTTCAGCGATAAAATCTTATCAAAGCGAGAAGATTATCAGTTGCAAGTTTTTTTATTACAAAGTATAAGGGTCTCGAGATAACTGGTACCGAATTTTATATGACGACATGTATATACCATAAAGCGTTCTAACAAAGGCCCTATTACCCAAGCATTATGGGTATATTTTTTAATAGATTTTTTAACGACCACGAACGTCTCTGGAATATGGTAACTTAAGTGATGACTTTTTCTGTGATATAAATGTCATCTAGAACGGATTTATTTGCGTCACTTTCAGCATGATGTTGTGCAGAGCCAAACCAACATTCCTGTTTTGGCATATTTTACTGAATATCCTGGTGCTTTCAATACATTTTTATATATTTTTTTAAGTACGTTGTCTCATTTTTCTCTGAGCCTTAATGGAACCTCATTCCCATTTCACCCATGAGTGGTCACTCTTTGCAGTGCCACCGAATGTGGCGCCACCGTAATTTTTAAATGGAAACACGTTGACATTGAGTTATTAAAAAGGCATTTTTTCTGTCATATGAATGTATTTAAATTAGTGAGAACTTAAATTTGCATTTGCAATGAAATTGTCAAACGTAAAGCTCGTTACACACACACACACACATGCACGCACATAGAGGCTCGCTGGCAGTTGCAGACGTGCAAGAATTCGATGCATAATGTATAATGAATGAATAAAATCGTCGCACTCGCGCTGTCCGCCCAGCGCTGCCATACTTTTTGCAGCGGGGTACTTTAGTATTTTGTTCGGCGAATGTAAAAAAAAAAGTCGTGAAATGCTCGTGTATGAATTTTTTGTGTCTGGCGCTTAATTTTTTCGCACTGGCCTCTGGGTGATTTATGAACTTTTTGTGCGCGCCCGGCGGACAGCTTCCACTGACATGTTTGAGCGAGTGTGTGTGTGTTGGTTTTTTGTTGTAAAATGCTTAACACGCATGAACATGCACACCTGCGAAAGTTATTACTGAGATATTTTCATTATTCTTGCATAAATACATACATAAATGTGTGCGTGTGTGCAAGTGTGCGTGTGTGTGAGTGCACTGTGTGCTTATCAGTAGCGCAGAGGTGCGAGCCCTAAAAGCCTTATATTTACATATGTATGAGTTCATGTTATTTGCCTTTTTTCTAGATCACCGTGGCAACTTTTACTCAGTTTCATTATGTATTCGCTCAGTAACAATAACAAAAACAAAAGCGGAGAAAAATCTGCTACTCAAATAATAAAAGTTTGGTCTATGCTAAATATGTGACAACCAACTGAATAAGAAATTATTTTTATACCCTGAACAGGGTATATTAAGTTTGTCACGAAGTTTGTAACAGCCAGAAGGAATCGTCGGAGACCCTATAAAGTATATATATAAATGATCAGTATGTCCGTCTGTTCGTCTGTTCGTATGTCTCTCTGTATATATACGAACTAGTTCCTCAGTTTTTAAGATATCGTTTTGAAATTTTGCAAACGTCATTTTCTCTTCAAGAAGCTGCTCATTTGTCGGAACGGCCGATATCGGACCACTATAACATATAGCTGCCATACAAACTGAACGATCGGAATCAAATGCATGTATGGAAAACTTTCACATTTGACAAGATATATTCACGAAATTTGGTATAGATTATTTTTTAAGGTAACAATGTAATCTCTAAAAAACTTGTTCAGAACGGATTACGGATGGAAAAGCTTCCATACAAACGGAACACATTGTTACTAACAGAAATGCACCTGTGAAGGGTATTGGGCTTCGGTGCAACCGAAGTTAACGTTTTTTCTTGTTTTTATTTAACTTTCTTTGGGTGACTGAGGTCTCTCCACATCCGTGACCCCTCTCTTATATCTTTTAAATTTTGTTTTTTGGCACACATGACTTAGTTTTATTTGACTTTCATGTCACACATGCGCTTGCAACAGTGTAGAATAGGTATATGATCTAGGATTTGCAAAAAAACTTGAACTTGGCTCCACGAAAACAAAATGAAAAAGCCAACAAATATTTATATATTCACGAAAATTGTTCGAACTATATACAAAATTGCTTTGATATACCAGTAATGAGTAATGATTATAAAATTCGTAGGGCCACAAATAATCCCTTGTCCGTTGTGATGCCCGAAATTTCTAGGTATGGTTCGAAAAGACCATCATAAATCTACAAAGCGTTTGGTAGCCGTCACAAATTTATTGAGTCGGCTAATATGTAAACCAGGATGCTTCAACCTTAATCTGGTGAAAGCGCCCTCTGCCAGACAGTGTTGGTTTATCTACGGTTTCGAAAAGCCTACGCATAAATCTTGGTGAAAACTCCGTCAGCTTTCCAATAGCTTCTTTTTTATTCATCTTTACTGATGTAGACGCCGCTTACGCGCAATTGGAGATTCCACCTGGTCTTTCCAGCGGCGTGGAGGTCTTCCTCTTCCTCTGCTTCACTCGGCGGAAACTGGGCAAAGGACCATAAATGTTCCGCAGAACCTTTCTCTCGAACTCATCGACGACTCATCAGCTGTTGTCATCGTCCAAGCTTCTGCACCACATACCAGGACGGGAATAATGAGTAACTTATAAAGTGTGGTTTTCGTTCGTCGAGAGAGGAATTTACGTCTCAATTGTCTACTCAGTCCAAAGTAGCACCTGTTGGCAAGAGATATTCTGCGGTTGTTAAGCCCAATGATATCGATGCCACCGGCGTACGCCAGCAGCTGTACATTCTTATAGAAAATAGTACCTTTCATATTTAGTTCTGCAGCTCGAATTATTTTCTCCAAGTGCAGATTGAAGAAGTCGCATGAAAGGGAGTCGCCTTATCTGAAATCTCGTTTGGTATCGACGTGGCTTTTGGTTTTGCTCAACGTCAGTTTACACAGCCATATTAGTTTTGCGGGGATACCAAAATCAGACATCGCGGCATAAAGGCAGCTCCTTTTCGTGCTGCCAAAAGCAGCTTTGAAATCGACGAAGGGGAGGTATGTGTCAATCCACTTTTCACGGGTATTTTCCAAGATTTGGCGCTTGGTGAATATCTGGTCGGTTATTGATTTTTTTTCAGCAAAGGATGTTTGTTGTTCTTCAGACGGTGATTTTATACCTCTTGATAAATAACGGGGTTTTTCAAGCCGTACAAACGTTTTTTTTTTAATAAAACGAAAACGATTCGGGATCTCAGTGAAATTTTTTATTCCTGTGAAAGTACCTTTGTTGCCATTATATGTATATGAAATTCGGTTTCTTTTGCATGGCTACCACGGGCACGCTAGCAGAAGTCCAGACCCTGAATCCAATTTTCGACGGTTTTAAACCATAAGCCAGAAATGAGCCTCATTGCTGAATAATTTTTCGATGAAAAACCGTATCATTTTCAAGTTTTTGCTCAGCCCAATTCACGAGCATTAGACAGTTCTGGTGGTCAAGTGCTTCAGTTCTTGCGTCAATTTGATCTTGAAAGGATGTAGGTCACGATGTTTGAGAGACCGATTTGGGCCTTCCTCAACTGATCCGTTAGCGGCAAGGCACATTTTGTACTGTGCCTGTGGATTATGACGACCATAAATTGGGCGTAGCGCTCTTAAAGTTGAGGCCACTGACTCCGAATTTCGGTAGTAAATTTTAATTACGACTGGCTGTTTGATTGTACATCTTTCCATAATGAAATGGCAAACCTTACTGAAGAGAAATGTGAAAAAAACGGGAAAAATTATGACGTTGTTCTCAGCCCCTATTGGTATACTTTTGAGGCGCCTCTATTACAAATAGTTAGGCCGCTTCTTTTAGGTACCATTTTGATATACCCTTGTGCTAGCTCTAAGAATTTTCTTTAACCATGAGAGCAACAACATTTGTTCTTCAATAGTTCATTTACGTATACTACTAAGATTCAGAGTAAAGCAGATAGAACCCCAACTTGCGGGGTGGCTGATTTGATCTTTCGTAGTTCCGGGATGTATGTGATGCTTGAGGTTCGATTCGACCTCAAACCTCTGGTAATAAGGTTATTCGAGTAAAACATAATGTCCCCCAAGGCTCTACCATCAGGGTTAGTGTCGTTTTTTCCCATTAGCCCATCTTTGAACCTTTCTGCAATGATGGGCTCCCCTTTCTTGTTCTCTCTTTGCGTGGTATCTGTCGCTGTTATCGACACACTGAGCTTCGTAAAGCATTCGCTAAGTTGTCTACTCAAATTTCTAAACAGTCTAGTCCACGATTCCTTAATGCTTCTTCGAATAAACACTACCGAAATTGAAGGTATAATTTTGTTCGATTTGGGCTTAATTATTGCTATAGGGTTACTATTACAATGGCAATTTTTCTAAATTTAAGTATCTCTCGTTTTTGGGTTACTGATCTGCACACGTCCTTTTGTATGATTGTAATCGTTACTGCAGGGCGTTATAACCCTGTTTAGGGAGGGCGGATATTCAGCGAATATTGAATATGCTTTATTTACGATCCGCTAGAAGCCGGGATCTGCAATTTCTATTTTGGTACGAGTGTAGCCATAGTAGTATAAAATATGAGATGAGCACCGTCTTCCTTTCTTGCTCAAACATGGGAACAACTGCGAAAGATTCTAGAAATAATTACCATCCAAATGCCAGAGTCACGTAAACAAGATACTCCCAACTATTCCAGAAACTAATAGCGTAAATATTTGCTTCAATTTTCGTAACGTTTTTGAGAAAATCGAAAATACTTTCATCGGCGCCTGTTAAAGCACTAAAGATCTAACAACAGCGCATAGCGCGGTGACTCGGTAACGCATTCCTTGGAGAAATGAAAACACAAATCGCTAACTAAATTCGGTAGCAGTAAAGACAGCAGAATGGCAAGCCGCGGGACAAATTATGGCTAAAATGTGCACACGTCCGACGAATGATGCGACACACACACACACACTCAATTGAATAAACGAGAATACGCTCTGCCACAAGTACACACGCACATACAATCATATGCTCCCAAATAGAAGCCAGGATGAAAACGTTGAAATAACATTTGCGGAAGGCTACAGCAAGCTAACACTCACACATGCACACACACACACGCATACGTGGCAGCATATGCAAAACAGCACACGCGCGCACCTCAATACCGCAGCAATGCAAACAAGCTCAATATAAATAGGCAACAACAAAAAAGCTGCGGGCTGATGCTCATATAAAAACCGTTAGAGCAAATATATATGTGTGCATGTGTGTGCATACAGATTTAAACATATGCATTGAAGCACATTGTGCGATCTAATATGTTGCCAATGCGTGTACAGGGTGTTGTGCTAGGAAAGCTGCAAAGTAGGTGGGAGAGAGGGGCGCGCGGTGTGGTATTTGAATGCCAACAAAAGTTGTTCGTACAGCAAATCATTTTAATAAACTCCGAAAATACTGAAATTTTAATATAAAACGCAACGATGCGTGCGTGCCACACACACATACACACCAATACATACACTCCTATAGATTATTGCGAAAAACGGTCGCGAGGGCGGGCGCGCAATGCGGTTAAGGCGCTGACGAGGCGTGCTGTTGCAGGTGTGTGCACATTAAAACACCAAATGCTTTCAACGCTTTAAAATTAGCGAACGAGTGTAGTAAAAATGTGGCGCTGCCAGCGAAAACCGCGTGAACGCACACATACATACATACATACTTGTATGTACACATTAAGAGTAAATTTTGGGTTTTCGTTTCATTGAATGTATAAAAATACATACTCACATATGTATGTATTTGTGTAGTTCGAAGTTAAATTGAGCCGCTTGTGATATCAAATTTCATTTGAACTACACTGATCTCCCGGTAATCGAGTCTCGGAATAAGATAATTAAATATTAAGTGTTGGTGGACACATTGATACAGAACACAATTCTTTTGTTCACCTAATGGTTGTATATATCACCTAAAACTAATCGAGTTAGATAGATGTTGTGTAAATACTGGTTCCAAGATAGACGAAATTGTCTACGACTTCAAAGTTATGACTGTCAACAGTGACGTGGGAGCCAAGTCACGAGTGCGACGACTGTTTGTTTGATGACATGATATATTTCGTCTTGTCCTCGTTCCCTAACAGACCCATTTGCTTTCCGGCATAAAGGCTGCTCTTTTTCGTACTGCCAAAATCAGCTTTGAAATCGACGAAGGGGAGGTATGTGCCGATCCACTTTTCACGGGTCTTTTCCAAAATTTGGCATATGGTGAATATCTGGTCAGTTGGAGATTTTCCAGTCCTAAAACTAAGGTCCAAGGTTCGATAGAACCTTAACGCGATGTTGAGGAGGCTTGTCTCACGGTAGTTAGTCAGTGCACACTTAAATTCCAATCTTTGGGCATGCTTTCGTTCGACCATATATTACAAGAAAGCTGATGCATGCTTCTTATTAGTTCTTCGCCGCCGTGTTTCAATAGCTCGGCCGGCAATCCATCGGCCCCCGCTTTGTTTGAACGTCTTCTCCACCGCCACCGATTGGAAATTCGGGTAAGACATCCAATGGCGTTATTCTTTCACTTCAATAAAATGATGTTTTTTTTTAGCAAGCCTTGTGTCGTTGTTGTTGTAACGGGAACATATGTATGTCGAATATGTCGAAACTTTTTGTGGAATATGTCGGTTAATATATGAGTTATCAAAAGGCACATTTAAGGTATTTCCTTAGCTTTGATTCCTGCAACTGGCAAGAGTACAAAATATTCGATTGCACCTGAACTTAGCCCTTCCTAACTTGTATAAAATATCATTATGCTAAGATACTTCATCGAAGTATAGATTCTGAAGAGACCAGATATTCGGACAAAACTTTTTTCGAATCATGGTAAAAGAAAGGGAAACTTTAACATATGTTGAAAAAAAGAGAGTTCGATGTAGTTCCTAAAAAATATCATAGATATGAGGGTAACTTCATCCAAACCAGAAGAAACTTAATCTGGAATAAGACCAATAACTTATAATCGGTTATTTCTCTGCTGCTCTTCTTCTGTTCTCTTGTGAAAAAATTTACATGTGAAAGCATCAAAAAACTGTCGAATTGAATTAAAGCAAGGGAGTATACACATAATACATGTTAGCACAGGGCTGCACCACAAGTGTTGGCCTTTTGTTTGAGCATCTGGAATAGTTTGTTCGATTCGCTGGAGAGCAGGGCTAGGAAAATCGAAAACAGCTTATCAGGTTCACGTAAATGAGGTCCGTATATTTCATACTAAAATTAAAGCACTTCGGAAAAAAAAATTGTCAGAAGTAGTTACAAAAGTAAGTGATAGTTATGGAAATCAAAAGAATATTTTGTAAAAGGAAACAGTTCTGGCTTAAATCCGACAATATATGCATTCTAATTGGCAAATCTGACCGATTTTGTTTCTTAACAAAATTAAATATCCGTCAAGTCCTGAGTTGGTATGTATGGTTATGAGTTTCCTTTGAACTATTTTCCTTCTTTTCTGCAATTTTTTTCGGCTATTATTTATCTACATAGGTTTGAGGCCTTTAAGTTGTAAACTATGTACATATATGTATACGTGGCTCTCTCTAAGCTTAGTTTTAAAGTTGGGAGTTATATTCACGGCACATAGCTCTTGTTACATCCAGGATTAATAATAATTCAGAAATATAATCTGTTCTATTAAATTCCCAACAAGGCATCAATACTTTCCGAAAAGACCCTTTCTTGAATGAAGGCTCATCTAATGTAAACACTATAGGGTACGACAGAAACACTAAGCTAACTTAAGGTATTTAAGTCATTCTTCTGAAGAGAAAACCAGAAAATTTAGAAAAGTTGCTATGAAATCAGTGTGAGTAAATGCTGAGAAAATTTTTGAGGCTGCCACATGATTTAGAATGGAAAGATAACTAAATAAAACATTAATAAAATAAACAGCTGTAAAAGGCTTCCATTTTTTAAGTTCCACCAGCTTTTTACTTTACTTTTTCATTTTAAATTAAAAGTTTGTAAAATTTCAAAAAATATAAAAAAACTCAAATATATTTGTAAACATGCACTTACAATAAATAACTCCGGTTTCCCGTTTTTTCTGCTAAACAATCAGTTTTATTTTTTGATTATAAACACTTTTAATAAAGCTCCACGTGTGGTTAACGGCGCCGCGAGGGTAAAAACTTCGACACCGCAAAAAATTACACGTACGAGTAAACACAACCTTTCCAGGTTGTGCGCATTTATTTACATACGATTCGGATTCTGTGTGTGTTTGTTGTAATTACAAGTAATAAAACCAATACAACTGACTTACGGTACACACAAACAAAAGCACTCAGACGTAAAGTTCCATGTAAACATTGGCTACCCAGTAAGCCAAGGTTTGGGGACGTTCAAGCTTTTTAGCAGAGAGGCTTCGAGAAGGTTCAAATTATAAAAAAGAAATCGTTTACATACTTTTTGTGGGCATAATAGTAAATGCTCGGGATCCAGTAATACAACAAGGATATTACTGAACCTTAAGTTACAACAACCTATCATCAAAAAAATCGAAATAGAGTTTTTTATTGCCAACGATTCACTACATCATATTATAAACAATTTATAATAACGTTTGATTTCAAGTTTCCGCTCACAGATATAACTAATATTTAACCATTTTACAACCGAAACCCAAATTTTGTTTCAATTATATCGTTTTTCCTTAACCTGTGTACTTTAAATTGAAGTCTCTGAATGAATCTCAAAAAGGTTGGCCGATTCAGAATGATCGATACAGATTCTTTGAAGAACATTATATTCGTTCCACCAACAAACAAGCAGATGTTCGGTTCGGTTATTGGGTTGGTTTAGTTACAGGAAATTTTTGGGGACATTCATTTCGTTCTAAGTAGATTCAGAGTTACGAAAAGATTTACAAAATGTTTCTTATAATCTTTTCCGAAGAAATTATATTCAACTTTATTTGTACTCAAACTTGTCAGATCATAGGAAAGTTCTTCAGACCAAAAGCATAAAAACTTTAGTGTACTCAGCCTTTGATTTGTAATTTATATTAGTCTCACTATTTTCTAACCGATTCGCACAAGAATCCTTTCTAAAGTTATATAATGTATGTAAACTGAGCTGTTTTATCCAAGGAGAGCAAGGTCCCTTGAAAAATCAAATACGGGGTAGTTGTCAAATATTTTCACATTTCTAATCAAATTTCAACTATTTTTTTATATTTATATTGAACTTTGATGAACCAAATATTTACCATATTGGTCGACCACTTTTTGTCAACTTTCCGCTAGAGACATTATTCCATCAGTGTAAAACTTTTCTGGTTTCTCGGCGAAAAACTGCGACAAGTAATTTTCACAGGCTTTTCTTGAAGTCAATTTTACTCCATTATGGGAGTTCTGCATTGACCGAGACTACTGTTAGTCCGATGGTGCAAGGTCAGGGCTATATGGTGGAAGCATCAAAACTTGCCAGCCAAGCTCTCCCAGTTTTTGCTGAGTACACACACATCGTATGTCTAGCGTTGACCTGATGGAAGACGAAGCCTTTTCTGTTGATTAGTTCTGGCCGTTTTTTTTTGACTGCTGGCTTCAATCTCAGCTGTTGTTGACAGTAAAATGTAGAATACCCCCACCAAAGACTCAGCATAACCTTTCGTGGCGACAATCCTGCCTCTGCGACCATTTGTTGAGCTTCATCACGCTTGGCTTTGGTATTTGATCCAGTTTTCGTCTCCTTTCGTTCTCCATTTGCTTCGGAAATGGTTCGATTTCATTTCGTTTCAGCAAAGTTAATTCGGTCCATTCAATTTTTCACAGACAATTCATGTGGTACCCAAACATCGAGCTTTTTTTGTAGCCAGTCTTTTTTAAATGGTTCAAAACCGTTTGATGACGAATGTTAAGTTGCTTAGCGATGGGTCGACCAGAACGAAGTGCATCTTTCTCATCGAAATTTCCAGAACGGAAGCGAGCGAACCTTTTTTGTGCTACACGAACTGATACAGCATCGTCTCCGTCAAGTTCACATATTTCATTGGTGGCCTGCGTGGCATTCTTCACTTTTTTCGACAAAAATATAGCGAATTTTTTTATTATTTTTACTCATTTTGAACAGATGAAACTGTTTTCCAACTTGCTTTAATTATTTTTTTTAAATTTAAATGAAGCCTAAAATCACGCCTTTGCAACACTATATGGTATGACACAATGTGATTAGTAGTACTGGAGATGTACGATTGCAACGACATCTATTGACAAAATACGAAAAGACCTTTTCGACTACCCAATGTAAGAGCGAACATGCTTAACGGTTGAAATTTATGAGCGTTTCTAAGTACCTTCGAATTTTATCTTTTTCGACGCGCTTGCCAAAAGAGGGTGTGGAGAAAACAATATAAATAAAGTTTTTCGTTTGCTTATTGGGTAGCGCTTTCGTTTGAGTAATATTTTGGTTTACACGACAAACATGTACATAGACATAGTAACATATGATACGAATATAATTATATTTGTAGGATCTCATTAAAGCACTTCTTGTATTTCACTCCACTTGTGTTTTCCTCACAGTAATTGCACTTCTTTTTCTTTGTGCGCAGACGAATCGTATCAGCGGACAGCGAGGACAATTGGCGTAACAACAACAACGGCAACGAACAAGGATACTGGAATATCCAAAGCACGAGATTTCCATTCGAATGCACGACACTCGAAGAAATTAAAGGGCGACTTTAGTGGAGATGGTGGAGGAGGGGGTGCGGCGACAGGCGTGAAGATTGAAACAAATAAGCAAGCTATTGCCAATTGTGAAGAGAACGAGACGGAGGTGGAAGCACAACTGGTGTGGCTGGAAAAGATCTACGCGCTCAACAAGCAGCTGCAGCGCGAGGAGGAGATGCTGCTGAAGTTGCACGCGAAAATACGAAAACATCAAGTGAAACGTGCCTACCAAACCAAACGTGAAGTGTTGCAACAAATTGAGAAATTGGATGCGGAGTTGACGTTGCAATGTTGTGACATACGCGCCGTCGAGAGCAAACTGCACGCATCCAACGAGCAACTGAAACAGAAGCTGGGCGTATTGGAGCGGCTGAGTCAGGAGTTTCTGCAAACGATGGAGACGCCGACGGCGGAGGATGGGCTGCATGGAGATGCGGCTGACGTGACGGTGGCGGTTGTTAGTCAGATGCCTGCTAATCGAATGCCAGATGTAATTAACAATGACGGCCACAATCTTGCAACAATGTTGCCTGCCACGGAGGTGGCAAGACCGAGGGAGCTGCGAGTGGATGATGTGTCGTTGCATGCGAAACAGACGACAGAACAGCTGGCGGCGCAAGAAGCTGTGTGGCACTTACAAGATGAAAATATGGACTTGCCACAGACAATGCACGCAACCGCCGCTCATGGTAATAAAATTAAGGAATTGAGTGAGCTAACGCAAACAAATACAACAGCAATGACAACAACTCAAATACAATCAGCTGCAGAAAACCAAATAGCAACAACAACAAATGCGCCGATATTGAGGCATGCAACGACGCTGGTATCAAAACTGACAGCGACAAGTTGTACCCCATCATCGTCAACGTTGTCGTCAGCCACACAAACGGCAGCCGCAACGACAGCAACAACACCCTCAGATACAACAACACACGCGCTGTTAACCGACAAGGCAGCCGTATCTGCATGCAACATGTCAGCAATGTCGCCGGCGGATGAAACACAAACCACAGCACTACATCTTCTTCAGCCGCAGCATCTGCAGCAACAACAACACCAGCAACAGCAACCACGAGCGCAGCAAAAACAATTACCAGCGGCGGCGGCTGAAGACGGCAATAACTCACAACAATGTGTCGCCGCTGATGACTTGCTCGTCGATGCACTGGCAGCCGTTGGCGGCGTGGCACTTCCGCAAAGCAATTATCCAATTAGTTGCATTAATCAAGCAGCCATACACGCCACCAGTGCGCTACCAACACAGCCGAGTGTTGTTGCAGCTGCAAATGTCAGCACGCCTGAGCAAGCGTTGCCAACAGGCGCAGCACTATTGTCAGCCGCGTATTTAACGTCTTCAGCAACGCACTCCGCGGGAAATATAACAAGCTGCCAACAACAACAGCAAGTGCAGTTGGCGGCGCAACCGCAATTGTTGCCGCAAAGACAATATTTGAACTACATGAATGCTAGTTGCTTAAGCAACAACAACAACAGTAGCGATATCAGCAGCAACAACAGCATCAATACCAACAACAAGAACTTGTTACCGCCCTCACATGCCGCCCACACGAAAACGCTGCAGAAACAAATGTTCGGTCCGAAATCTCTCAATCAGCGGCAGCCAACTGCAGCGCCGTCGCCGCCTAAAACAATGCACACCTCAGCGGCTGCGTGGACCACACCTGCCGCCCCCATGACAACGCCCATGCTTGTGGGAGCGCATAACGGCTTCAGCATGCCATCAATATTAGCACCTCTCCGTCCGACGACGCCGACAGCACTTTCGGCTGCACCTGTGGTTCCTCCGGTTGTGGATATCACGCAGCTGGGCACACTGGTCTAAAGATAACGATGGGTTACTGTTACTCGGTTGTTTGCTCACCAGCAACCGCACATTTGCGCAGCCAGTGGGCAAAGGAGCGCGCCTTGAGTGCTCAATACAGCTGGTGTAGGTTACACGGTGACTATAAATTGTTGCACAGTGTTTTGGATTTAGCTCATCAACAGCTAAATTGTATAAAAGTAAAATTTTTGAAAAGCGATTTTAATTTTTGAGTTTATCTAAAGATTTCGAGTTTCCAGTTTGTAAAATGAGGCCAAGGAAATTAATAGTACTTAAAGAAGTGTTCTCTGGTGGTAAATTTAGTTGTCTGGAGATATTATATAGGAGCCATTCTCGAACAACGTGCCACGTGTACTTTGGTTCGTTGCCTTGTTGGCAATGCTTTCCAATAGCCAAACTATCCACAGTTGCCGTCAAATTATGTCCTTACTTATATGTTTTTAAAGACATGGCGATCAATAGTACCCTCCATAATATCAAGCGGCTAACTCTAGATGAAGCCGCCTCACCCCAAGGCTCAACGCTAAAGTCTCCATATTGGATATTATTACTGCAGTTATAATATTCTTAATTTCAAGCGCATAATTTGTTTTTCTCCAAACTCTAGATCGGTCCTCACTTTCAAAACCATCATACTATACTTGCTTCCGTCGGTAAAAAGCAGTAATTAAAATTAAAAGGCGTGTGTAGACTTTTCTCCTTGACTTTAAATGGCAAAAATGGAGTAAGAAATCGTTTATAAAAGCCCATTCGGTATAGAGTTGAAAGGGGAAAGCATATTATCTATTTTATCCAAAATATTAAGAATTATTATTATTATTATTATTATTATTATTATTATTATTATTATTATCCATTAGCAATTATCAATCAATCATTGATCTCAAATCTTACGTTCTAGTAGTTAGAACAGTTCAAATGAAAGATTCTCGGCTTACCATAGTAAAACACATTTCCTTGGAAAAATTTATTTTGGTTTTCATTCAACATAATCCCTTCAAGGGGTACGAGTTTGCTTCCAAATAGGCCTCAGTTTCGGCAATCACCGCTTCATTCGACAAGAATTTCTTCCCAGTGAGCCTTCTTTTGAGATGTTAGAGTAGGAAATAGTCAATAGTGGGGCCAGATCTGGAGAATACGGCTCATGCGGAAGCTATACGAAGCTCAATTTATGCATTTTTTTTTATCGTTTTCATTGACTTGTGATATTAGCTTGGTGAAACAGAACTTTCTATTTCTTCAAATGCGGTGGTTTTTAAACGATTTTGTCCTTCAAACAGTCAAATACCGCTTTGTAATTGGTTAATAAAAAATTATTCTAGGATGTACGAATAAAGACGCCATAAACTTACCTTGCGTTTTTCCACGCTTTGGAGTGGTTTCATCGTGTGCAGTTCACTCGAATGATTGTCGATTGGACTTCGGAGTCAAATTATGTAACCATGTTTTATCCACTGTCACACATCGACACAAAAACTCGGACTTATTGCGCTTAAACATCTCCAAGCATTGCTCCGAATCATGAACTCGTCGTTGTTTTTGGTCAAAACTGAGCTCGCTTAGAACCCATTCTGCATAGAGCTTTCTCATACCCAAATATTCGTGAATGATATCATTTACTCGTTCTGTTGATATCTTTAGAGAGCCTGCTATATCGAATAACTTCACTTTACGGTTATCTAAAATTATTTTGTGGACTTTTTTGATGTTATCGTCTGTAACAAACTCTTTTGGGCGTCCACTGCGTTCAGTGTTTTTGGTGCTCATTTCACCACGTCTAAACTTAGTATACCAATCCTTGATAGTTGATTTTCCTGGGATAGTGCCCGGAAAGTCGTAATCAATTCAAGTTTTTGCTTCAACAGTATTTTTTCCCTTCAAAAAGCAACATTTTATCAACGCGCGAAACTTCTTTTTATCCTTTTCTTTACATTAACAAAAGTTGCTTCACTGAAAATGATATAACTCACAAACACGCACTTTTTGAAAGTTAGGGCTAACTAAAAATCTTATGAATTCTAGTAGCGCCATCTATGTGTCAAACCGGGAACTTTTTAATTTACCTGTTTCAAACAAGCCAATGGAGAAGTTCGGGAAATACACCTGCCTACAATTTTATATCGCAATTATTTTATTTGCTTTTATATTTTTATTGCCTGTAGGAAATAATAGATGGCATAGAGAATGAAAAATGTGCGCTTCTAAGACACTGTGCAACACCGTTTATTGTCACACGCTGTTTTCGTATCTTCCTGGCTGCGCCCGCGGCAATGCCAGCGCAGTGGAACCACTTATCATTAAACGTTGGGAATTTGCGGTGACGCTTAAGCGGCATTACAATGCATAGATATATTTTTAGATATTAGTGGATATACATACGTACACTTGTACATATTTTTATTAGGACTTGGCCACCAGGCGTGCCTTCGTGTCTTTTGATGCTCGATTGTTAGCAATTTTCCTTATTTTCCTCACACATTTCTCAACTCTACAAAGTGACCTTACTTACGTGTCGTTTATGGCTCATTTTCAGTTACATACACATACATAAATATAGATATGTATACATATATATAGCAGTTACATAAGTATATTTAAGTAAGTTTGTGCGGCCATTTGTGTATTTGCAATGGCGATTTTTTCACAAAGAATATAAAATAAAATGTGGTGTTTGTAGTTGTGTGCGTATTTATACAACGATTATGTACATATGTAAGCAAACGTATTATTATGTAATCTTATTTATGAGTTCTATTAAATCAATGTAAGTATATACACACATTTTTTCGCTCGATGTAAATGTAATGCTATACACACCCACATTCGCTTCCATGAGAGTATTGCGTGGGTTTGCAAAAATACACGTGCACGTGTACATATATGTTGGTGGGTGGGTGTGTGTGTGTGTGAAGCCCTCAGCAGCGTGTTTTTGCGCGCTTTCCTATTTTTTAGTGAATATTTGTGGTTATTATGCGCAACAGCCGAAAAAATGGCAAAGTAATATTATTTAATGAATTTAAATGCCGCCACACGCACACAAAAGAACATAGCAACACACTCGCGCACACACCCACACAATATTTGTATGATTAAATTTTGCCTTTGAATATGTACCAAATTGTTGTTAATTAACCAAATAAATTTGATTATACATATTTGTGTATGTATGTATTTTGAATGATCGCGGTATGGACCAGCATTTAAATGCTGATTTTGTGGTTTTTGCTGTTGTATTTGCTCCATTTGTTTGATTTTAATTTAATTTCCGCTCCGCCATTGACATTTCGTATTTGTTTTTGCACACTATGTATGCATTGTGGCAATACGGCTTTGACGATTGCAAACGCTAGTTTTATTGATTTCCATTATAATTTACATTGCTGATTTATTACTCCGCGGCTGACCATGATTGTGCGGTGCGTTTCTTTTGTTTTTGTTTTGGTTTTGCTTATCGCGCTTTTTCACCAACTGTCACACTCATGCAACAACAGAACTAAATTTGATTTCAGACTTTCCGTTTTTGTTTTCTTCCCATTTTTCTTTCACTCTCTTGCCGTTTCCATTGCTCCCGAAATACCTTCACACATCCCACGTACCCATACCCCATACCCTTCCTTTTCACTGTCTGACCCTTTGCGGCGCTTTTGTGTTGAATGTCTGCGGTAGTTCTGGTGGCTTTGTTGGTTTTGTTGTTGGCTGTATGCTCACCAGCGTGCATTAAGTGCTGCTCATCAATTCGTAACATTCCGTTGGGGATCACAAAGCATTGCTGCAAATTGTGGGTTCGAATTTGTGTATTCTGCTCGGCTGTGTGTATGTGTGTGTGTGTTGAGTAACTATGTGTGCGGTCGTTCCGATGGATTAAGCGCGTTTGGTCGTCGGTCGTTTGTCGAATTCTAATGCGGTTAAGTACGCGCGTGGCTTTGTTGCTAATGCATACCCTATAGGAATATTTGTGGCTGTGAAGTGGGATCAAAGACTTTTCGGTATTTCAGAAGACTCTGCACAGATTTCTACAGAGAGAGATTGATCTCAAGGGTAACCATGCTGATATGAGAAATTTGTGTAGCCAAGCCCCGCGAAGCGACTACGCTGACTTGGTCATGTCGTCCGAATGGATGAGAACGCTCCAGCTCTGAAAATATTCGACGCAGTACCCGCGGGGGAAGCAGAGGTCCTCTTCCTCCACTCCTTTAATGAGATCAGGAGGAGAAAGATCTGGCTGCACTTGGTATGTCGAATTGGCGCCAAATTGCGAAAAGAAGAAACGACTGGCGCGCTGTTGTTAACTCAGCTATAACGACGAAGAATCTAGAATGGTTAACATAAATTGGAGCCCAAATCAAAAAATCGAGGCGGGTCACCTAACCTAGTGTGTAAAAGAAGTAACTAGTCTAAAATTTCATCCTTCATAATTAATCTAAGACATTCCATTGACGCAGCCAACTCAGTTGGTGACTCGAAAACGTAAAATTTGTCTTTGGACTTCGATGGTCTGCTATAATCTAAAATCGTTATTTCAATACTCAATAAGACTTGTTAGTCATGGTCCAATACTCTCTAAAATGTACCTCGTATGCCGAGCCTAAAAAATACAGGCCCGGAAAATGTTCAAATTGTCTAATAGAATCTACAGAAGAGTTCACTTAACGGTATTAGACACAGTTTGGAAAAAAAGTCACAATCGTTTGAAATAGCGTTGACAAAGAACCGAATACTTGGATCGAAGTATTTACCGTCATTAAATTTTTTGGTCTCATCCCGTTTATTCCCGTTTTTCTAAAATTTGCTGAAAAGAAGAAAGCACCATTTTCCTTATGACAGATCTCAGCAGATTTTGTAGTATTTTATTTGTCTTGGAAGCATACATTTAGTTGTTTGTCCCGAAAGTAATAGGACTGAGTCGATTTAAAAACTTTCAAAATAGACTCTTTCTGCGCCGATGCAGCGCTGCCAGCGTGACTTCTAAGCATTGAAGGCGTCACAGAAGACATTCTCCAGAATAGCCTTGAGAGCCGAGGTGAATTCTGCTTGGATCCTTTTCATCGGCCTTTTCAAGCAAGGAAACAAAAAAAGTCCGGAAGGCGGTGTGAGGCGAGGCGTGTCGTGGTGCAACTTCCAATATGCAGCGATGTCTTGACGGACCCGATTGACCCGTAGTTTGAGTCTCTTGAGAACTTCCACGTAAAACTTGACGTTGACGGTTTGTCCAAGAGGAACAAATTCATGGTGGACGATGCCTTTGATATAAAAGAAGACAATGCGCATCGTTTTCACTTTGGATATGATCATTCTTCCTGTCTACATCAGCGTCGTCTTCCCGGCCCTCCAAACAGGCCTGGTGTACCGAAACACAGCACTTAATACTAACTCTCCAGGTGCTCGGAGACAACTCACCAGATGCTCGTTCGTTAGCCTGGAAAGCCCTCCACCGAAACCAGTCAGTGCGCGTACGCTCTGAAGTACAGTCGCAGTGGAAGAAAATCAGTCCTATTTCTTTCCGGACAAACCCTGTATAACAAATATTGGTGATTAAAGGAAAAGTTTTCTTTTCGAAATTAATGAAATCTCAAGGTCTGACATAGTTTACATTCCGCAGCGATTTGAAGTCTCTTTTTACTATCAATTAAAGTCAAATAGTAACCACAATACATTCATTGTTTAATCACAACTTTCCTACACGTCATTCATACTCACACACCCTCGTTCTCACTATTCCACCAATTTAGTTAGCACTATTGGCACGTTACTTGCACATGAACACATCGTTACTAAACATTCGGCAAAGCATTTGCTCGGCTCTCGAATGAAATTAATTCGCCTGCAGTTTACGGTGTTCATTATCGAATTTCGCATACCGAAATTCATGGCATATCCAGCGACCAACGCATCTAATGTGCAGTTCAAGGAGAAATTATTGTTGTCATATATGAATAAACTCTGCGGATACTGAAGACTCATTTAACGAAGCCATTCGATACTGTTAATGTGGTTCGGTGAGGATTAATCGGAAATTTCTGGTTTCGGCGATGTCAGCGATGTGCACAAAACCATAAATGAGAATAGTGGCTGATAATAACAAAATAAATATTTATGTGACTGGCTGGAAGAGCATGCCTTTTGTGAGTGTTAGGAGCTAAGGCTTTGAATTGCTTGGATGATATTTCTGGAGCTAAGAATTGAGGGTTGTAATAACAATATGAACTTCTGCCTTAAATATTATTTTTCCATTCATTCCGAGAGCTTCTAAAGCCATTGGTCTCGGAAAATAATTAAAAAAAAATTAGAAAATAAATAAAAATATATATTCTAACTTTTACTAAAAGAGATATGAGGTTGGTTCGTCGATACTCTAACTAAGCCTAAAAAATATCACTTACTTTCTACAGCTTACGTTTCCCCACTTTAATAGTATTTCATGAATAATTGAATTTCTCTACTTTGCCTGTGAAACAAATAAAAAAGTGTTTTTCTGAGAGAAAAATATTAAAATCCAACCAGGATAATAATAAAATATTTCATGTATGTATGTCGGTGTGTGCTCGATAACAAATTATCTCTGCTAATTTGTTGTTGGTATGCAGAATATGCATGTGTGTGTGCATTTATTACTCTCCACTACACGCTACTTTCACTAATTGGTTAAATAGGCTTATTCCAATGGATAAACTAATAAAAATTTAATTACTCTACAATTAGGCAAATATTTTAAAAGACCATGCAAAATAATTGAATGAGGTTGATTGAAAATTTCTGCTTCACACAATGGCATTACCGTGGCCAATTGCTTTGGCAAACTGCACACACAGAATATTAGTCGCTTAACTGTGACTGAAACCAAATGCCGACGTAATTAGGTAATTTGCAATAGTTTGTGTTTTAATAATGTTTAATTTGTAATCAAAAATCGTATTTACGAAAGCGATTTGAATTTACAAAATATTTAAAATTTGTTTAATAGGATTAGCAAATGGCCTGTTATCGGTCTTAACTATTGAACTTTAAATACTATTTTGAATATAACAAGAGAAGAAACGATTCGTGGGCAGACTAGTAACCAGTTAGCTGCCCATGTGGATATGAAAAAGGTTTTACCGTTACATCTGAATTAGCTGAACTTTACATCTTCGTAAAAGTTGAACGCAACCTTATGCAAGAAATAAGGTTTGTAGAATATTCTGGACAGAGCACACCTTTTTTATCTTTCCTGAATGCCACAGTGGGACAAATTTTACCCCAAACAAAATTTTATTTTAAAGTTCTAAGTCTAAATATGCTATGAAAACTGGTATTCACAGGCCTTGAGCGGTTGTCATTGTCATTATACCGGAAATAATCTGAATAGTCCGTTTTATGGGAGTCATATATAATATCAAATGTACATCTATATGTATATATAAAAGAAAGTTGTGTTAGTGACACCATTTATAACTCTAGATCGGCTAAGCCGATTTGGCTGAGAATTGGAGGAGAGGTAGCTTAAAACCAGGATAAGGACATAGAGTACTTTGTATCCTTTTATATTCAAAGTCAGTACAATTCGACTTCTGAAGATATTTTGCATCAAAAATCGTATCCTACCCAGAAATGACGAGCTTGAGATGAATAAAGGATACATAAAGCGCTTTACTTTTGATCGAAAATCTGTGTTATGTCATGTGCAATAGTTTATTTATAAGGTTGATAATTTCTGTAACTGTGTCTCATCGAAAGACGAACTTATCAACAAACATCATTACTAACCACAAAAGGTTATGAATTATTGAGTGAGCGAACATTTTTAGCTGCAAAAAATAAAGATGTAGGAGACCTAACCAACGAGTACAGAATAAGGACATCGGATCAATGCATGAATTCAAATCTATTGGTTAAGCAATGAATGAAGATGAAGCCACGAACTATTCAATTTTTAAACTCCTTGGATGAGACTGGCTTGCCAACGCACAATTCACGCCTAATGGTTGGCACCGTAGTAATCATGCTTCGAAACATAAACCAAGCAAAACTGTGTAACGGAACGCGTGTGGTGGCAAGTAAATTGATGAACGTTGTGATTTGCGTTACAATACTCAAAGGAAAATTTGAAGTGAGTAGGTTTTGAATCGGAGTATACCGATGATCCCAACCGATATGCCGTTTGAGGTTAAAATACTTCAATTTTCGTTTCTGTCATTCGTAATGGCCAATAACAAATAACGAGGTCAATCTTTTAAAGTTGGTGGTTTGAATCTAGAATATCTATGTTTTCGGACTTAACAAAATCCAAAACTTGCTTATTTGTTTCCTCTAAGGTAAAACAGAGTTCGGCGTGTCCTCTAGTACTGTGTATTTGAGAATATTCTCAAAATTTGAAGTTGATCTGCAAATAGTTTCGAAGAAATGAGTGTATTTATAAAAATTTATTAACTATGTAAATGTAATCGGTTTCAAAATGCGTATTTATCGAAATTCTGTTTTTAGTTTCTTCGACCGATGGACTTGAAATTTTCACAAGACTAACTTATTCAGGTAAAAATTGAAGAAATATTCGATTTTTAAGCCACTCTATAGTGTTAATTTTTTGATAAAAAAAAACCTTTTTTGGGAATTACGGAAACACGAGTGTATTCGGCTCTACGGGGTGAATATAACATTTTAAGGGGTTTCATGAGCTTACGAGTTTCAAAAAATCGATTTTTTTTGTTATCTTAATAAATTCTACAACACTTTTGAAATAGTGCCTTAAATTTTGAAGTTCATCCGAGTAATAGTTTCCTAGATATACATAGTCTTGAGAACTTGTGCGCTCGAGGCTTGCTGGGCTAAATGAGCCGTCTTTAAACACGTTTTTTCTTGAAACTGTGTTTTTTAAGTCGGTTGGCAAGCTTTTTCAAGAACCACTCAACCGATCTTCATGAAATTTTACACTCTCTTTGAGATACAACTCTTAAAGACTTGGACGAAGACTTTTTTCGATTACAGCTATTTAAAAAATCTCGAAATTTTCAAAGAATTTTTCCTTTTTTTATAAGTTTATAAAAATGTCTGCCAAAAATAAATAAAATCCAAGTTTCAGTTTATTTTTGCTTCGTCCAAATTCTAAATTAAGGTTTTAACCAAAACACGTATTTTTTCACTTTAGCTGATCCTGTAAGGGGTTATTGTACCCACGCGGGGATCCCCTTTGTTCACAATAAACCTGTGCAAACCTCAACTAATTTCTAACAAGCATCTTTTAGGAGTTTACTGCAAAAATTTCAGGTGGATTCTTTAAAAAGTGCCCGAATGATATCAGAGGGTTGAAGCGCGGCTATTCGCCCAAATATTAGCATTTGCTAACTATATTTTTGCGTTTTAGGAAATAAAAAAAACGAAGATTAAAACACCATTTTTTAATTTATATTCTATTTTTGATTTATTTCATTTCAATTCTTTTATTTTCCATTTCCTCGTTTACATATGCTTTTCATTATTTTTATAACTATATATTTTATTTGTTTCACACACACTAATGTAAATTATTTTCACTACGGCTTTCAAATGTTGAAATTCATTGCCGGTTTATCGTTATTTTTCGAGTGTAAGAGGGAACTAGAGAGAGAGAGAGCAAGACAAATTCTGCTTATTTGCAAAATCATATGCGCCATTTTAGCTTGAATTTAAGTTCTAACATGTTAAATTTAACAATGTGGCAGCTTGGCGTAAAATTATAAAAACGAAATCTGGCTGAATATATTTACATAATAATTTTCATAAATTCGTTGTCACATCAAGTGTCAAAAAAAGCTGCCCTCAGTTCATTTATATTTACTTTTTAAGTTTGTATATATATGCAAAGATGTTGCTTGTGTGTTTGTTCAACAAAATATTAATTTTTCCAAACCATTTCATATATATGTGTATATCTACAGTCACTTACATATTTATGGAGTTGGCGTTTTGATCTTTGACTACTGCAATTTTTTCGTTTTATTGAAATCTGTTGATCTGTGTTGTTTTTATTTTAATTTATTTTATTTTGTGTCTTAGCTCAAACTCACTGAAACTTTTTATAACTATTTTAAGATGCTTCGCGCCATCTCTTCAACTTGAAGTCGACTTTCATTATTGTTTTTGTGAACGCATCATCGCCTTTCACCTTTCACACTACGCCTTAACTATCTGCAGCTTAAATATTGTATATTATTTTTAAGGAGAATTTTTTTTTTAATTTTTTTTTATTTCATAATGTTTATAGCTAGAGTTCTTATAAATTTGTTTAACATACAATGTTCTTATATATGTAAATGGTATTCTAGACATATGGATATATACAAATGCAAATTCGCTTTTATATGTGTGTATGTGTGGATGTGTCCTTTCATATAATATGTTCATAAATGCCTATGTCTGCGTTAACTTCCCTATTTTTAAATAAAAAATATATTCTTTACTCAGTATACATAAATTTCCCTCACAGTTATAACTGTAGTTCTCGTTTCATTGGCAATATTTTATTGCCCAATCGTTTTAAATTACAATTTACCTACAGTTGCATTGAATTGTATTTGTATGTGTGCACACATTTACCGCAATCATATTTACTCACTGAATTTAACAAAAATAATTTACCTGTCTGGATTTCGCATTTTTTTTGAGAATTGTGGTATTTTATGGGAGTGCAAAGGTTGTGAGCCGGTTTTTGTTGAAACAGATGGCTGCTTTAAATGCATTAAGAATTGAGAAAAACTTCGAGAACTTAAGTTCAGGAAATATTTAACATGAATCAGGCATAATTGAAATATATCAAGAAAAAACGAGAGCTCAAAGTGGGACCAGTGACTGCAGTATTCACCTATTTATTATATATATGTATGTATGTACCAATTTTTTTAAGTCACGTTAAGATTTCTTCGAATGCCAACTATAATAAAAAAGAAATGGTCCACCCGTCCCGCCGTCGAGTACTGCCTTACAAAGAAAGAAGAAGAGTTATTACTATACGAGTTATTAGGATGGAAAATCTAAAACTGCATTTTTGGCATATTTTACTGTTTTACTATTAAAAGTGGGGAAAAATGCCGTTCAAGCAAGGCGAAAATGATGTGATGTTTACGGAGAAAATGTGTTGACCGAATGCTGATGTCAATATTGGTCGGCACAATTTCGTTTGAGACTCTTCAAGCCGATGTGGATAAAATAAAGTCGTTGGTAATTGTAAATCGCCGTAAAACAAGTCAAGATTCGATGTTTGACTTATAGGTTCCTCAGTCCTTACAGAAGAAAATTTGCTTCCTCGTATTAACGACTGTGAATTGCTTATCAAACGTCAAAGAAGTTAGAAATTTTTGAAGCGTATTAATGGGGATGAAAAGTGACTTGTTTGCATGTATTGTGATAAGCTGGAAAAATTTTATGACAAGAAGAAGAAACCAGCATTGATCAATGGAGAAGGGTTACCACTCCTACCATATTCTTCTGAGCTGGCACCTTCGTACTATTACTTATTCCGATCTCTGCAAAATTTTTTGGACAGCAGAAACTTTACTTCAAATCAGGACTTCAAAAATTACTTGGACTTTATAAGCATAATGGATTAAAATGGAGGGTATATAGCTCCATAAAATGGCATATTATTTTTAAGGATTAATGGTCTTTTTTTTTGAGTAGTTTTTAACGCATAAATAAAAAAACTACTTACTATAAATAAATATATGTAATCACTGAGTGTCTAAAAAAGTATAAGCCTCAGTATTTGAATACCTCCAAACGGAATTAAAGTTATCTTTTTCTTGAGGATCTCCTCCTCGACTTCTGTTTTTGAATAAAATCATTAAAGGCATACCTAGTTTTCTTGAGGATCTTCTCCTCAGCTTCAATTCTTGAATGAAATCATTAAAGACATACTTCGTTCTGAACGACCTCGACCTCTTCAACTGATTAAAATTAAAAAAAAAAAGTGACGGAGAGATGACAAGAGAGTTCGACATCTCTCGCGTGTCCGTTCGAATGATTTTAATAGATATTTTGGGTATGAAACGATAAAGCTGAATTTTTTTCAAAAGGAGTTGAGTGCGAACTATGATTCCACAATCATTTACAGCATTCGATGAGATATGGGTGTGCAAACAAGTCAATAATCATCCGAATGGAGGGAAAATAAACGAGCCAAAGCCGAGAAAACCACACCAAAGCGCTAAAAAAAATCTTCCTCTTTTCTATATTCGCAGTATGAGTTTTTCTGTTTCCCTAAACTGAGTTTGCCGCTCCGAGGAAACCGTTTTCACTCGATCGAAGAGATAAAACAAGGATCTGAAGGCCAACCCAAAAAGTGCTTCTGAAAAGTGTTTCGAGGTCTGGAAAAATCGTTGTCATAAGTAAGTATATTACCGCTGCTGGGGATTACTTTGAAGGCAACAAAACAAATATTGATGAATAATTAAACATTTTACGTTTTATTTACAATTTCCGGGTACTCTCTGGTCACAGTATAATGAATAACTAAAAAGAAACTGAAGAGAGACGTAAAATACTGAAAACATAACTGAGTAACAATGGTGTGAACATCTCCTTAGTGCTTATATGAATATTTTCGTTTGAAATAAGGGAAATTCGCTTCAGCAATAATTTAATAAATAATATTTGCGGTATTTATTTAACTGTTATTCGCTGAAAAATACATGCGTGTGTAGTTTTTTTCGCAATACGAATAAAAAAATAAGCTCAAAATAATTGTTTAACAATTATTAATTTTATTCACCAATTATAACACATTCAAATTCGCATTATGCACACAATAACATCACCAATTTGCTGTTTACACTATTATTTTGCAGTTCACATGCGCTGCATATGCGCGTATTTACCGTTATTTACAGTTTTTCCCGCTGCAATTAGTTGCCTTGTTGCTGTTTATTTTGTGTTCGTTTTGATATTTTTTCAGTGCTGCCATCCAGTCGGAATGTTCAGTGCATATATTTGACTTTTTCGCTTGAATTATGCAACGATGATTTGCAGTAATCCCCTTCGGGTGCATAAATTGTCAAAATATTTCGCCCGGCTGGCTGCACGACTGCTCAATGCTGGCGTACTGTTTGTGCAACAACTTAAATTGTTTGGATTCAGCGGGGATTTGGCGCAACGTTTAGTCGATTTTTGATTTTAATTTCGGTTTTAATGCAAATTCTCGTCATTGATTTGCTTTTTGTTGTTGCCTTTCGCTATTTTTATGCTTTGCATTTTCAACACATATATCTGTACACATACATACATATGTCTGTATTTGTATTTGTACAAAATGTGTTTCACGCTCATAATAAATGAACTTTGTGGTTTCACCCACTCCACGTTACACACACAAACATACAACTTATCATGAAAATAAATTAATTTTTACACATTTTTTTCTTAATTTCTTTATAAATTCAACTTTTTGTCCACTACCTTATACAATATGACTATAAGTATGTATGTATGCATGTATGTAAGTTGTCTTAATTATCGCTTCGTTAACTAATTGCTTCAATTAAATGTCACATTAATTTACTTAAGCTACTTAATTAGTGAAATTATAAAAATTCAACTATGACGCAGCTCGGCGCTCCGCCTGCCGGGCAGTTGGCGCCTCTGCCAACGCATACTTGCCTTGTTGGTTAGGACTTCGTTTGCGCTATCCCGTTTGGCTAATTGAGTAACTTTTACCTGTGCACGAGCGTGTACGGCTGGTGTGGGGCGCGCAGCAGCAAGAGCAGCAACAACAGGCTGAGCAACGCGCAATGCACGACCAACTGCTGGTGGAATGCGCTAGGAACCGTGGGTGCTGCGGCGCCGTGATGCAGTTCGGCGAAACTTTCACCTAGACACAGTCGAATGGCAGCGCCAAGGCGACGGAGTATCACGAAGTGCGAGCGGCGCCGGAAGTGCCGGATGCGCATTAAGTCGTCGTCGTCGCAACAGCGGGTGCAACAGCAACGCAATCAATTGTTGCATGAACAGCATGCGATAATGCAGCAGAGTGAGAAGAAGGAGAAGAACAAGAATAAAGCAAATGGCTTTGTTATAAATAAGTTATGAAAATACATTATTAGCGGAGTATATCTGTGTGCAAGTATCTGGCTTGGTAGATGAAGGTTGGATAATGCAAGTTGAGTAAGAATACTGAGGAATGTTACGATGATGGGGTGAGGATGGCTTGAAGTATAAAATAATTAGTGGAAGTGGCATTAATATTACTTTATTTGCATTAAAAATGTGAATAAGAGAAAAGTGAAGGAAATGAAAATTAATTAATTATTATTAATTTGTGTAAGATTAAAAAAATCGCACATTCAAGAGGAAGCATATGATGTGGGGTTAAAAAATAGTGATAGTTCGAAGATAAATAAAATCGACTGTCTACGGTTGCGAAAACTTTGGAGAGTGGCGTATCGAACAGACAAGTACTTAGCATAAATCTGTTAAACTGGTCTAATCAAATAAAGAAATATAATAGGAAGAAGTTACTATTTTGAAACCCAACCCAACTAAATTAGTATCCAAATAATTGAAAAATTTAATGTCAAAGTAGCGAACTCCAAAACAGAGTAGAGATAATAAAAAAAACAATAAAAAGGTATTAATAATATATTAGAATGGTATGTGTATCTCTTCTAATAAACTTATAGTAGGTTGTGATAATGTGAAACGTTCTCTGAGTGCACAATATATCTTTTTCTCTGACCACCAAACGAGCTTCTGCTCGTTTTTGAATATGTAGACAAAGAAATCGAAATTTAAGTTTTCCTTATGATAGGTTTCAAATGTCGTTTTTATAGAAAAATGAATACCATCGAATATTTTGCTGCCCTAAATGAATTAATAAAATGAAAAATAGAAGCTTTATCGAAAACTCAAAAAGGCAGATCCGAAAAGTCGCATGAGGAAATAGCAAAGGCAATAATGGATATGGGAGCACCGACCCGCTCCCATTATACCGATTGCGGTTTTAGGGTGCCTTTCCTTGCTAGGTCATTAGCTTTACAATTACTTGCGATTTTTCTATGGCCCGGCACCCACACACGTTTTATAACAAGACACTGCGATGTTGATAGCGAGGTAAGGAACTCCTCTACCAACCCTGAACGCATTGTAAATGAGTTCAAGGCTAGAATCGTCGCTCTGATATCTGAGTGAATAGTCACTTCTCTAAAGGAGACCGCACTCCGGAGCAGCAAAAGCAGTGGAGAGCACTGCAATAGTCAGGAAGTCTGAAACTAGAGTTCCACCCAAGCTTTCATCCGTAAAGAAACTTACTGCCTTACTTACTGTGTTCAGATACGCGTTCTTTTAAGAACCCAGATTATCTGAGTTTAGTAACCACTTGCGCAGTCATACATCTTCCGACGAAGTTTTAATTGTGTTGAACCCCTATCTGATTAATATTTTCCTGTATGATATCGAAGGGAATCAAAGTATCTAATTTGATCTAAGGGCAGTCCGCAATAATTGTGTGAATCTTTTTTAATTGGAGCTAATTTATGTATTATTGAATGACAGAACAGCGTTGGCAACGAAAGGTAGAATCGCTTACTGTATTAATCTTGAATTAAAAGGCGAACATAAGAAAAGTCCTATAAGGAACTTGAACACAAAAACTAAATATTTTCAAGGAAGAAACCAAAGGAGATAAAAGCAGAAAATGATGTGTAAAAAAATGTCCTAGAAACATTTTAATATAAACATATCTATATAATACAAGTGAAGTTGCATAAATTTACAGTAAGTTGTAAATGAGTAAATATGTTTAAAATATGATTAACAAGTAAGGTAGAGCTACTTAAGTTCGGGTATAACCGAGCATTTCATAATCTTACAACTTACAACGATTAATGCCAGGGAAATACTTTCAGGTCCGAAAGGCTCAATTGTATTAATTCAGATGAATGAACCGAAATAAGAAAAACGCGTTCTCTTAATTTTATCAAGATAATTAACATTTAAGCGGCACAAAGTCACCCGGAAGTTCTAAAACCTTTATATTATGTAGGTGGGGGTTAAGGGAAATATTGACTCAATTCATCTCATTTATAGAACACAGACATACTACTAGCAGGAAAGCATTCTTTCTGAATATCAATTATATATCTCACACAATGAGTGATATTTTCAGTATAAAGTCAACTATGAGCACTTGGCCCACATATTCAGCACCTGAGGGCTTGAACAGTTATTGTTCAAACGCACTAGTTTTAACCTGATATATTACATAATTGATTCTTGATTTGTACTACTGTGCCCAAAAAATAAGGTGACATTTAAATTTAAACTGCGCTCGTCGAAGGATTTGGAGAATTATTTTTTTTTTAGGTTGGTAGTACTGTCAGTCACATTTATGTCAAATTTCATGTCAAAATATTCATTAGTGTTTGAGATACGTGTCGTTTTGTTGAGCAAAGAATTTGCATTAAATTTTGTTTACGAAATAAATTTTCTGCTGCGGATACGTTGAGGATGGTGCAGAAAGCCTCTGGTGATGAGGCGATGTCTAAAAAAAATTTTACAAGTTGTATAGTGAGTTCCAAGCCGGCCGTGAACGTGTCGAAGGCGAAGAGCGTACAGGGTGACCATCAACCTCAACCGACGAAGCTCACGTTCAACAAATCAAAGATTTGGTGTTGAAAAACCATCGATTAACAATTAGAGACCTTGCTGATGAAGTTGGCGTATCGAAAGGCTCAGCCAATACCATTTTGAAGGATGTTTTGGACCTCAAGCGCGTCAAATCTCGACTGGTACCGAAAACATTGAATTTTTTTGGAAAAAAGGCGTCGCGGTGAAGTGTGTGAAACGATGCTTTTCGACTACCAGGGTGTCATGAGACGCATTATAACTGGCGATGAGACTTGGATCTATGCTTACGACCCAGAAACAACCGATCAATCGAGCGAATATCGTGCCAAAAGAGTTGACAAAAAAATCGCGCCAAAGTCGCTCAAAAATCAAGGTCATATTGACTGTTTTCTTCGATTAGCGTGGTGTTGTGCATTATGAATTCCTTCCAACCGGTCAAACAGTCAACAAGGAATATTATTTGAACGTTATGCGTCGTTTGCGTAACGCTATCCGCCTAAAAAGGTCGGAATTGTGGAAAGACAATTCTTGGTTTTTACACCACGATAATGCACCATCCCATACTGCCCTCGTAATTCGTGATCATTTCGCCAAAAGCTCAACCCATATCGTTCCGCAACCACCGTATTCACCTGATCTGGCGCCGTGCGACTTGTGGCTGTTCACCAAGCTCAAAAGACCGCTCCGGGGACACCGTTTTTATACGATAGAGGAGATTCAAGCCGCAGCGAAGACGGAACTGAAGGCCATCCCGGAAAGTGACTACAACCAGTATTTCGAAGATTGGAAAATCCGTTAGCATAAGTGCATTGCATCGGGACGGGATTACTTTGAAGGGGATGAAATTGATTTGGAAGAATAAATAGAGAATTTTCGAAATAAATACCATGTCACCTTATTTTTTGGGCACAAACTTTCAAATCGAATTGAAACGTGGCTGTATTCCGATTTCATTTTCACGCTGTTACATAATAATGTCAGAGCAATGTCCCCTACCAAATTTAGTTGAAATCGGTCGTGTGGGTCTGGATATATGTATTTTGCCCTAGAAGTTGGCGGTGCCATGCCCATGGTCCGATTTTGACCCCGGCTCCTTTAAAGCTTTCTCATACCATCTTGGAGGTAAAATTTAAGGTATCTGGCATATTTAGTTATGGATTTAACGCGCTTCTAGTAGTTTCTAATAGTAGCGTTATATGGGGAGGGTGTGAGATTATCATCCGATTTCATCCATTTTCCCATCTTCAATAGAAATTCTTACAATATTCTCGATTAAAACAATTGCTTGTTGTAGCTTTAATGGTTTAGCAGATATGCGCATTAAAGTTATTGAAGGGCGGGAGCACGCCCACTTCTTTAAAAAAATTCTCAAAGGTGCCCCTGGCTTCTGCGATCCTTTGTGCCAAACTACAGTTTTATATCTTAATTTAGTCCTTAGTTATGGCACTGTATAAGTTTTCGGTTAATTGCGTTTTGTGGGCGCGGCAGTGTATCGATTACTCTCAATTACACACTCGTACTTTTTTTGCGAAGGATCGTGTATACCAAGTTTCATCAAGATATCTCAATTTTTGCTCAAAGTACAGTTTGTACGGACGGACAGTCAGACAGTCACTCGGATTACAACATTTCTCGTCATTATGATCATTTATATATATGTATGTATGTATATAACCTTATATCTAGATTGATTAGTTTTAGGTGATACCTATAACCGTTAGGTGAAAAAAATCTATTATACTTTGTAGCAACATGTTGGAAGAGTATAAAAAAATAATAATTTTAATAAAAGAATTAAATCATAATTTAAACTCTTAACACTTATATTTAATACAAACTTTTCATAAAAGAGGCTAATTTCAAACAATGGGCTCCGTTTGTCTACTTTTCACGCACTACGATCCTGAACGACTATTACCCATATGAAAATTAATATTAATAATACTCCTCCAAACAGCAATCCACTTGTTCGCACAATTGAAGAAATCATCATCGGCCCTATAAGCGCTTGTAACCACAATAAAAGTCAGCCACAAATACACACATACACACACAAATGATTATGTTTTTAGTATGTGTTTGCGTGTTTGTGTATGCTGCCGCTCATAAAACGCTGATGAACGTGAGCACAATATTGACAGGAGCATTGAAGCAGATAAGCGACACGCCGCGGTGGCGTCGCCAGGAGGGAGGAGAGTGTGCGCCGAAAGGATGTGCTGGCTTAATGAGCGACGTGTGCATTTCCCCATTTAATTAGTTTGTTAAATGCTTGTGACGTTAACTGAATTTGCACAACTGATTTCACACAATCGAGCAAGGAAAAGGGGAGAAAACACAAAAAACTAAAAAAAGGCGCAGAAAAACTCAAGCGAAAGCAAAAACAAAGAGGAAGTGGGTTATGAGCGATTCAGTGAACTCAAAGGCGGCAGTGTGTCTGTGTGTGGAAGGCGAAAGAGTAGTTGTATAATAGCCGGTGCGGCTTAGTTGTGGCAAGTGTGTGTCTTCCTGTGGCACGTTGAGTGCTCACAAAAGGCAGGAAAGCAGGAAAAGCACAAACAGGTGGCACATCCTGGCTGAGATCCTTTGACGGAGCACACACACACCCACACGCACACACACATGTTTAGTAGCATGCAAATCGGCGTGTGTGAGTGGGCTCCACCTGAAATTAGCTGTTGCTTTTCGCTGTTTTCCACAGTTGCATACAAATGTTTGTACAGTGTTGCCACTTATTTGAAGAACATGTTTGGTTGCGGGCTACTTACCATTCAGTATGTGCACGACTATGCTGAAGTTTTGGAAATCACTAATTGCGCACGTATAGTTGCCGGAGTCGGACTTGTTGATTTTCGCTATGGATAATGTGGAATTGGCGCCGTCGTCCATCAGCTCCGTCTTAACGCTGCAGATCGGCGATGAGAGCGGCAGAAAGAAGAAAACAAGAAACACGTTAGTATGTATGTGAGGCAAGTGTGTGAATGAGTGAGTGGGTAAGTGAGAGGGTGAGTGAGTGCGCGTATGTGTGCTTAGTTTATGCCAAACAAAGTTAATATGCAAACATCTGCGTTAAATTAGTTCTGAAGCGGCGCATATTTTACAGTTTTCGGAATATTTTTCGCAAATTATTTTCCCCGTTTACTTTGCGCCTTCGCCAGGCTCATGCATAATCCTTGTTCGCGCTCACGTTTATCCAATGCGGAGCCACTTAAATTTTAATGAGCATTTTAATGCGCTCATGAGTGTGAGCAACAGCAAAAGAGTAACAGTAAGAGTGAGAAAAAAGTTAATCAAAATCTCTGCACATGGCGACGGAGTGAGTGAGGTGTGAGGACGTGGTAGCGCTTGTTAGTAGCACTTTTCGTAGGCGAATGCATTTGTTGCTGTAAGTATGTGAATTTGTGTACGTATTGGCATAAGAGCACCCTGCGAGAAATATATGAATTAATAATCCCGTTTTTGAACCCCAAATCTGGTTCTGAAGCTAGAATTTATTTTCCAACCTTACAGCATCGAAATCGGTAAGACACCTTATTTGGAACAAAAATTGTCTATAAGAACTTGTTGTACAAGACATTAGCAAAACCGTCGGCTTTCAACACATAAATATTCACATATAAAGGCTTTAAGAAAGCTGAATGATAACCGTTTCTAGTGTGAAAAATAAGATCTTCCAACTATTCAAGGTCAAATCATAGTATTAAGCTCTATACTTAGGTCTCTGCTACATAGAAGATCGCTTATAAACAGGCATAAGAGTGGTATATTCAGACGATATATTGATTAATATTCATACCCCGTTCAAAGAGCCCTTAATACCAGCTAGAAATTTGTTAGATCCTAGAAAAATTACAAATGTTCGAAGAAAAGCACTTAACCCTTACTGAAGCACATAAATATTTAAAGGTCAGATTACCCATCTCACATATTTCTGACTAAGTATTTGCAAAACTATCTCACCTCAGTAATCCCTTGTCAAGGAACTCGATTTTAAAAGTACCTCTGACTAGCAGTGAAATAAATATGCAGATTTGAGAAAGATCAGAAAACGGAAGAAATAGCAGTTCAAAGCACAGATATAATAAAATGGACTTTAGTATTGACTGATTCAATTATTTATTTATTGTAAGAAGAGCTTTATATTTATGCTCATGATTATAGGCTGAGATAAAACTTGTTTTCAGCAACACTACTCTGCCATAAATAGATACGGATACCACAAATCCAAGTAAAGACCTGGGCTCTTGTAAGTTATACCATATCTCAAGGTACTTCATGCCCCCTGCCTTGTATGAAAATAGTATCACAAATTTGAACTCAAAAAATATTCATTTCTTCTGAGTTCTGAGTTTTTAGTTTTTATTAGAGCAGAGCAGAAAAACTCACAGTAAGCACAATTTGCATAAATTTCCTACAGACCGTTTGGTTGCAGAGAAGTAGGCGCCCTTAGAAGCACTTGCATGAATAGTGTTTTTGTGCTTGGACGCTCGTAAAAAGTGAATTCACGTTTTTCTTCGTAATTGACGCACTTATCTTGTTTAAAGTTTTTATTAGCGAGTTAGCTTGAGGGTTTAGCATATATTTTTGCTCATAAAGAAGATTGAATGAATCGGGGTAAAAAGTATTTTCAAAGGCAAAATGGCTAGAAATTGTGAGCCGGCTATTTACGTTGTATAATTTCCTTTATTTTGTTTTTGTGCAGTTTAAGTACATAAATTTGGCAGGATTTATAGTGAGTTCAAAGGAAATATTTTATGCACGCCATGAAATTGAATGCAGCATATCATATTCATGTCATGTCTAAAGAGCAAATGCTTGGAGAGTCCTTGCTGAGCTGGCATATAAAATGTTCGTTTTTTTATATTTTTTGGTTTTATTTTGAGGGCGTTTAAGTCTGTGCATTGTAGTGACCAGTAAACTTATTTTCTATGCCATTTAGAAGCTAAGCAGGTCGAGTTGTATTTTATATCGTTTGGAAAATAGCTGGTGGATCAAAGACAGGCATTTTCATTACGCTCGGGGTAACAAGTTAATATGCTAATAATATTTTTATAGAAAAGAGATATCTTGTTGCAACTACTTACAGAAATTAAACACTAATCTTTAGTTTGATTTCAATCTAAATGCATATTAGCTTGCGTATGCTGGAGTACCGTCCCATTAGCTTCGCAATATGCTGAATATTAGTTTAAGGGTGGTGTTTAACCAAATTTCTCAAGTGTTTTTTTATTTAAGGGGTTGGCCTGCTTTAGAGGAAATAATTGATTAAAGCGTATTTCTAGGGATTATAATTATATATTAAAACACCATTCACAAATTTTTTGGATACGAAATCTTTGAAATTCTGTCTTTGGGAAGCAATTTCCCCGTGCATCTGTCGGACGGAGAGCAGGATGAAGGTCGCTATTTCCATCGGCAACAAAAAATTCAAAGAGATTCATATTTTTTAATAATTTATCTTCTAGTTTAACCAAGAAAAATGCAAACAAAGTGTAAAACTTTACAAATTTTTTTAAATTTGAAAAATAGTGGTTTTTGACCAAAAAAAAAATTACTTTACGTTGTTTAAAAATATGTTCAAATTTGACTTTTCTTATTTTTTTTATTTTAAATAGAAGATAATTTAATGCCAAAGAAAATAAACTTTGCTCAAATTCCATACGACGTTGTTTATTTTATCCTGCGCGACAATTAAAAAAATCGTAAAAATTAAAAAAACCGAGAAATCGCTCGTCCAAGTTTTCGCTTTCTGCCAAAGCGCTAATATATGTATCTGCTATACGCTCGGCCACTATTTCCCTTCTAGCTTCTAAAATACATTATTTCTAATTCCCAACTATAACTTTGGGGACAAATTCTCAGATTTTTTTTAAAAAGATTTCAGCAAAAAAAATCGATTTTTTGAAGCTTGTAAAGCAGGCTCCCCCTTAAGAGGAAATGCAGGTGGTGTAGTTTTCTGTCGGAGGCTCCATTGCCATACTACCGTATTTCAAGCAGAGGTGGCTGCATTCAAGGTAGCAAGAGATATACTACTCCGAAGTGCAGCTTTCTTGAGAGAGGTGTGCATTCACTCTGTTAGCCAAGCGGCTATACTGACCTTGAGCTCGCCGACCCTACGCTCAAAACTAGACAAGGAATACATGACCTCATTAGCAATAGCTTCAAGCTTCTTTCATATAAGACTTATAATCACAGCGGAATAGCGGAATCGACGGAAACTGCAAATCTTACAAGTTAGGGTATCCCTTTCCCAATTTCATCCGATTTGAGGCGAGTCAGTTTTTCAACTTATGTGAACCGTAAGAGGTCCTCCGAACTACTGATTCCTATAAAAGTCAGTCTTTTTTTACGACTTATGCGTTTTGGGGATCCTTTCTTCTCAAAGGGAACCGTAAGAGGTCTTCCAAATTACTGGCTCCCAGCAAAGTCAGCCGCACCGCAACTATAGAAACTATAGGTGTTCTGATTGGAATCCAACAGGTTAATATGCGGTGCGGTTAAATACTCTGTCGGACATTCTTAGCCGAAGATGTATGGAGGAAGGCGAAGTGGTATCTTGACAATTTCTTCTCTATTTCCCATATTTTGCCAAAGTGAAATTGAAATATCTCGATGGACACACCTTGTGCGAGCCTAGTGAAGTTGCTGGGATTGATATGTGTGATGATCCAACTTTGGGAGTTTAAGAGTAACAAAATGTCCAATCTGTCCAATTGAGATTTATCGACTTTGAATCAACCCTACTAATTAAACAATTTTACAAATATGTGTTAGAAATGTTATTATGATATGCGAAATATCTCCAAATTCGGTGGAACTGGCCTTATTTGTGTCATACATCTAAATATTAAAAGCAGAAGTTAATAATGGATTTACTAAGTATCCCTTCCGAATAGATTTAAAATATATTCGTTTCTCTTATTGGCTATGAAGCGAATCGCTGTCAGACTCAACTAAAAGTTTGTTCAAAGGAAGCATCAAAAAGAGATTGTAAATGTAACGCTTGATAAGGAAACTCATTGGAAGTCAATAGTTTGTAATACAGAGTATTTATTATGAGATTTCAACTTGACTTGAAATATACACAGGACCTTCTTAGATATATCTGTGAGGCAATGATCGAAAGAATTAAATTTTTGATAAAAATTTCCATTCTTAAGTTGCTTTTCAGCAGAGAAACTTCCTCCCCAGACAGTTGCTTTCACAGGTGTTCGTGGAGCTGGGCTGCGGAAGTTTTTTTCAAAATCATCGATAATTAAATTGTATTAAATTCTGTAAATCTTAGTACTTTAATTCATTTATTAAATAAAATGCCACTTCAAAAGTTATTTACAAAAAAGGCGGTTTTTTCTAACCTCAAAGCGCATATAACTCGTTAGGAAGAAATCCGTTTGTTTCCCCTACGTATTGCATGTGAATTACAAGGTGTATTCCAAAGTAAAGAGGACTTTTTGAATCTAGCGCCCCCTTGTGGCGCCATCTATATGTCGACTGGTGCGTTATAGTCTGTTATCTCTATCAATTGTCCAGTGAGAATTTAAGGACATTTCATTGATTGTGAAATTATTGCGTTTTAAGTGTCAGTATGTTTGTGTTATCGGTGCGAAAATGAGCTTCAAACAAAGAGCCAACATTAAATTTTGTTTTAAATTTGGTAAAACTTTTACCGATACGTTTCAATGGATTAAGCAAGTTTATGGCGATGATTGCCTATCCCGTAGCAGAGTGTACGAGTGGTTTCAACGTTTTCAAAGTGATCGTAAGGACATAAATGACGATCAACACGTGAGCCAATCAAAATCCGTAATCACCGGAAATTCATCGAAACTGTGCGTGAATTCATCAAAAATCAGCCGAAATCATCATTGAAATTCATGGAAATGGAATTGAATATCTCCAAAATATCGATTTGTTGCATTTTGACCGAACATTTGGGCTTACGAAAGGTGTGTACACGGTTTGTTCCGCACAAATTGACTGATGACCAAAAACGATCGACGCCCGATGTGTGATCGATTATTTGACCAAAAATCGCGTTTTAACCATTAACCACTCCCCGTATTCATCTGATATGGCACCGTGCGATTTCCTCCTTTTCGCAAAAATTCATTTTCCCAAGAAAGGAAGGCGTTATGCAGACGTAGAGGCCATTAAAAAGGCTTGCACCGGCATACTGGCGGCAATACCGGCCAACGAGCTAAAACACTCGTTCGACATGCTTTTGGACCGTGCAAAAAGCTGTATTGAAGCAGAAGGAGACTATTTTGAATAGAATAAATTGGTTTTGCCGAAAAAACGATTTGTTCTGTTTTTTTTTTAAAGTCCTGTTTACTTTGCAACGCATCTTGTATTTCATTTCAGTGCACTGAGCAAAGCAAACGACAACGCAAACTTAATTTCGGTTCATATGAGACTGAGAGACTGCCACAACGCGCAGCATTGCGTTGCATGCAACTGTTGCAGCTTTTAATAAAAACACAAATTGCGTAACGGTCCTTTGTTCTTGCTTAATAACTTATTTCAGTGTTAATTTGTTGCTGTCTGCAAACAAGAAGCGGCTTATGGCTGATTTACTTTTCATTCTCGCTTTCTGCTTAAGAGAAAATTAAATTGCAACGACGACGCCATTTGCAAATATGTGTGTGTGTGAATGTGCTTGCGCTTATATGCAAATAGGAGAGCTCGCAGTAATAATGCATTTGCTTTCGCCCACATACAATCGCATTGATATTGCTCATGTATACATACTATATATGTAAGTATATGTATCTACACACACATTTACAATGGCACTTTCAGCTGAAATCCAGCAGAAAGCTAGAACAAAGTGCTACAGAAGTAAAAACAAAAAAAAAATTGTTGTGTGCTTGGCAGTCTTCCCCCAACACCCCTCAGCCGGCGCGCACATACAACTCATCTCATTAAGACGAGCTTTGTAAATTTTAATTTTAATAATAAAATGTTGTTGCGCCGCCAATGCTCGCCCCAAGAGGAATGTGCGCAAAAATGCAACACTGCACATGGCAGAAAACACCAGGCTGCGCGACAGACAGACTGACGGCGCGCGGCTGGCGCGGCGCATATGCAGGATATGCACAACGCCAACAACTGCAAATGTTTAAATGTGAGTGTACATGATTGTGTGTTTGTATTAGTGCTAGGGTGTTTGTGTGTGTGTGTGTGTGTTGTATGCGAATACATACCTGATGCCGCCGCGCGTCACATCGTAGTTGAGCACGTCGACGCCGTGCTTCCAGTACACGACCGATGTGGCCATGGCGACATTGCGGACCACACATGACAGCTGCAATGTTGAATCGATTTCGTAATATTTTTCCTGTAGCGGATCACCGAACTCATCAACAATCATCACTTTCGGTGCTAAGGGATTTGCGGATGCGGAAGAAATGGTAAAACGCAATGGTTAAAGAGACAACAAAAACAATGTACACAATACATACATACATATGTATATACACTTTCACACACTCACACATAAACGCTTACATCTAAGTATGTGTAAATAATTTATATACCCCACACCACAGCGCATTTTCATTTCAACATTTTTAAGATTTAAATTCACTTAGCGCGCTTGTATGTGTGCGTGTGCATTGTGTAGGGTATATACGTATAAAACTGAAATTCACTTAAGTGTTTGTATGTATTTGCGTTGCTATAACGGTATATATGGCGTGAGTGACTTGTAACTGCATGCCATTAAATCGTATATTTATCAGCGTGTTGCCATTTATTTGTTTGAGTTCACCTCAAACACTTACAACATACCCAACAACAGTTGTAGCAGTCGTACAACAACAACAAGACGAAGTGAAAAGAACTCAAGCCAAGCGATTTAATGACATGCTGTGTTGTAATGTCATGCACTCATGCGCCACTCAACACTTCACACTGATTACATTGCCACACCGTAACTCACACATACACACTTATAAATAATTAAAGTGTTTACAGCGGCGCACATGAAAATATGACTACTGCGAACTAAGTTTTATTTAATAAAATATATTCTAATTTATAAAATATATAGAAATTAATAATGTGTGGCAACCCTAAAATTAAAAAAAAAAACTGTATGGTATTTCTATTAGAAATTATTTTCGGAGGTATACGGACAGCTTTATGATATATTGGGGGCGAAAAACTGCGACAAGTAATTTGCACAGGCTTCTCTTGAAGCCAACTTTACTCCATTAAGGGAGTTCTGCATTGATCGAACAATGGGTAGTCCGATATTGCAAGGTCAGGGCTATATGGTGCTTCCCAGCGAAGCTTTCCCAATTTTTGTTGAGCCGTAAGAGATGTGTGTGGTCTAGCGTTGTCCTGATGGAAGACGAAGCCCTTTCTGTTGATCAGTTCTTGACAGTAAAATGTAGAATCAATCGTTTGACCAGGCTGGAACAACTCATAGTGGATGATTCTTCTCCAATCCCACCAAACACTCAGCATAACCTTTCGAGCCGTCAATCCTAGCTTTGCGACTATTTGTTGAGCTTTACCACGCTTGGACTATGATCTTTTTTGCACGTTATTGTCGTATTTGATCCACTTTTCGTCTCTTGCATCCAGCGAATGGTAGCTTCAGAAATGGTTTGATTTCATTTCGTTTCAGCAAAGAACCACAGATGTTAATTCGGTCCATTCAATTTTCAAATACTATTCATGTGGTACCCAAACATTGAGCTTCTATTTGTAGCCAGACTTTTTTTAATGGTTCAAACCGTTTGATAATGAATGTTAAGTTCCTTAGCGATGTCATGTTTGCTTATGTGACTGTCCTGGTTAATCTTTTCTATAATTTCATCGTTTTTTTTTTAACGATAATCGACCAGAGTGAGGTGCATGTTTCACATCGAAATTTCCTGAACGGAAGCGAGCGAACCATTTTTGTGCTACACGAACTGATACAGCATCGCCTCTGTAAAGTTCATAAATTTCATTGGTGGCTTGCGTGGCATTCTTCCCTTTTTTACACAAAAATTTCAAAATTTCAAAAAAAGCGAATTTCCTCATCATTTTCACTAATTTTTGAACAACTGTAACTTTTTTTCAACTTCTCCGAATTTATTGTTTTCTTTGTTTAAATGCAGCTTAGTATCTCACCTTTTCCAGACTATAATGTATGACACAATGTGTTTGGTAGCACTGGAGATATACGACTACAACGACATCAATTGACAAAATACGAAAATATTTTTTCAACTACCCAATATTAGTCCAATTCAAACAATATGAACGGAGGTTGTAGCCTTGGCTTGACCAAGAATCCCCATAAAAATTCCAGAAAATATTTTATCAAATAAACAAATTTTCCTAACAAGGATTTGATTTTGATCTTCAGTTTGTATGGCAGCTATACGCTATTATAGTCCGATTTGAACGATATGTTCGCAGATTGTGACATTGTTTTAGCGAACAGCCTATGCCAAATTTTGTGGAAATATCTTGCCAAATAAAAAGTTTGTATGACAACTATATCCTATATAATAGCGGCAGTTTCAACAAATGAGCAGCCTCTGGAGAAGAGAAGGCTATGTTCATACTTTCATAAATTATCTCAAACCCTAAGGGACTAGAGCGCGAATATACAGACGGACGGACAGGCAGACAGACATTTTAAATGTCTCAGCTCATCACTCTGATCATATATATTTACATTTTATGAGATTTTCGAAAATTCCTTTTGGGTGTTACAAACTTCGTGTCAAAATGAATGTACCCTGCTCAGGTTATAAATGTTCTCAAGACACTTGAAGTAAAATTTGATTTTTATCTGATTTTTTGATCATGATTATTTTCCTACTACTTTGATAGAGGTGCTACTTTTCTGTTAATATTTTTTTGTAAATATCACCAAAAAAAACAACTATATATGAATATAGAAAAAATGTAATTTTGCTATAGTACATTTTTTTATCCCTTCCCACTATTTTTGATATTTTATTTTCTCTCTGTTAACCCTGAGCTCTTGTAAAAGATATTCCTAGTTGAAAATCCAATATCTGAAAACGTACATATTTGCATGTCCGCCACTGTATGTGCAACACGTAATGAAATTTCCTTTTTTGAGGCATTTTCATTTTACCCATCACAACGCAATGCAAGACTTAAAACCACATCATCGGCTGATTATATGATCACTTTATGATTGCGTTGAGTCGCAACGTTGCATAATCTCCCACTCATACACACGCATACAACCACATTTAAGCACTCACCATTAACGAAGAGATTAATTTGTATCACACGCGGCGGATGCGTCGATATCTGACACTCGTACATCGCTTCGTCGTCCTTCTTCACGTTCGTGATTTTCAGCCGCCAATTGTTGGGATATTGAAACTCCATTTTGTAGCGCTTATCGCCCGTGTAGGTGTGCAGACCGACCGTCAGCAGGTCGAGTGCATTTTCGCCCTGTGCGTTGCGACGCACCCAGGACACCTAAACAAAGCGAGCAAAGCATAAAAGACATGAAATTAAATTAACAGCTACATAATGAGGAGAAAGGAAATGTTGAGAACTTAGGAAAGATTGCAAAAAAGTCAAGTGTAGTGGTAGTAAAGATATGTTAAGTAAAAGTCTCAGAGCCATGTGTAAGTAGTGCATTTCATTACTACAACAACACTTCACCGACACATTTGCACTTTCTTTATTACTTCGTGCTTGTATTTGACGTAGAGCTTTGTCGCATGCATAATTAAGAAGTTGCAAGACATGTCTTATTATATGAGCAGCAGCAGCAGTACAAAGAGCTGCAGACGGGCATAAGATTGTGGGAGGACTTATTTACCGAGGGACAATGGCAAAACTCAAGCTATGCCTTCAACTCGAAATGACACAATTAAAGATACTCTAGCTCATATGCAAATGCAAATACAAACATAATTTTCCTTTTTGAACTAGTTGAAGCTGTTCCTGAACTCTAAGAAGCCACAAGGTCGGGTGAGTTCATCTTTCATTTTAATACTTATACATATGTATGTGTAAATGTAATATGTGTGTGAATGGATAGGCTTATATTACTTTTTTCTTACATGTAGGAAGAATATTTAAAAGGTATTTCATACCAAAGAAAGGGGCTCAGAGGATTATATTACTATTGTATCAACTGTTTTTAACTTTTTAACATATTTTTCTAGGTTTTAAGAATACACAACAAATTTAAAACAAAAAAAATTTAATACTTTTTGGTTAATGGCGCTTTCGACAGCGCTAAAGAAATCTGTGGATGAAAATTTTGTGGAAAAAAATTAAATATTGATAAAGTGGAGACTTTAACAAAAAGTCTCAAAGTAATCTTTTCAGCAAGTTTGAAAAATGTAGTTTGAAGAAAAATGCGTTTAAAGATGAAAAACTGAACTGAGCGATTTAGAAGGCAGAAATTATTTAAGGTATCTACTACAAATTTTAGTATTTTATAAAGGGTCTACCGACAAGAACGACGTGATATTAAAATTAAATAAAACACTCAACTTTCTCAAAGGGGTTCTGGTTTTTGTTATGCAGATAATTTAAGGTCATTTACGATTTGGATTTCATTATCGACGAACCGGTGCAGCATTTCGGCTATATTGCGCCGCGAGCGTTGCAGTTTGATTGACGGAAACCTTTAATTTAACATACTTGTATGTCCAGAGAAAATAATCTAGAGGTGTTAAATTGAAAGAAAATAATCTAGAGAATAATCTAGGGGTGTTGACGTCCATCTGACTGGGCTCGTGTTCGACTTTAACCACTTGTTAAACTTTGCACGCAATGTGCCCATGATTAGACGCAAAACATGGGCCGACACACTTTCTAACTGGAAATAGAAATCGTCCACGAAAATTTAATCAAATTTGGAGAAAAAAAGTTCGCTCGGAGAAGCTCTATGATGATGGTTATTAATAGCAAGGGCATTTCCTACTTCTTTTCAAAAGAAATTAAACCCGATGATGATGACATATTACAAGCCGCACCAAACGGTCAATTTATGGGATGCAATTGCGTTTCTTGGACCACAGGTTGATTTGACTTAGCCTAATAGCGACAATTTTGCTTGTTGATGAAGCCATTAAGCCAAAAATGGATCTCATCTGAGAATATGATTTTTCGAAGATCGTGAATTTGTGTTATAATCCAAATTCCAAGCGTTGTATCAAAGTGAAACGTGGCGTGATTGGCAAATCTTACTGAACTTTCTGATAAATTTTGGCACGAATGGGCGCCACGAGCTGTCAAAATCTTTCCATCCTTATTGATAGGCGCTGCATTTATTTTTATAGGTATGAACTAACGAAATACGAAGAAGGTGCTCCTTAAAGGATATTTTCTCTTAGAAGAGAGTTTTAAAATCTCTGATTTCAGACAGTTGTTATACAAATAGGACGAAAATAAGTTGTAATAAGTTCAATAAATCATTTAAAAAATATTGGATTCTAGAATAAATTATCGTAGAGAGCTTGAAATTTCCAGTTAGGAATTTCACCGAAGTTAATTGATGTGCTATGTGACTTTTAGTCAGAAACACCTCGATTGCGGTAGGAGCATCACAATTAATGTTTGAAGATTTCTTATCAGAGATTTCTTATCACCTTAAGAAGAAATTACATAGATTTTTTAATTTTAGAAACATTAAGAATCTAATACTTTCGATTGTCATAAACGGATCTAATTGAAGAATATAAAAATTCTATGTTATACATCCGAACGAAGGAGAAAAAAATCAAAACACTTCCATGCTCCACCTTTACTTGTTCTTCAGCACATTATGTACGATATTCTTCAAGTTGATGAATTCAAATTCTCCACACAATTTGCTACTTAAACTCAAATTAAAAGCAAATAATTTAGAACGAAACGCGAGTGCCGCTTTCATTATCAGAAAATATTAACAAAAACCAAAAGCAAAGCTCAACTGCATATAGAATTTAAATAGGGCGAAATTGGTGTAGCAGAAAACCATAACATTGGAATAAAGTTGATGTTTTCACTTGTAGAACATTCCAATTGAAATAGCTAGTTCCCCAATCAAATTTAAATCACTTCGCTGTGCAACAACGGTATATGTATATGCACTGTCATCTTGTTTTTGTTGCCATTGCATCACTTTCCAACTAGTTAATGCTGTGCAAGTGCCGTTAGAATATAGAACTGGTGGAACGTGGAGCTCGTCGAAACTGTTAAGAGGGTATTAAAAAATGAAATATTTGTGGCGAGAAAAACTTTGCCGCTCTGCTTCTTCCATCACTGTGACTGCCTGCCACTCCAGACCTATTATTTCGCTAGGAAACCGAAGAGCGGAGGGCAGAAAAGCGAATTTCATTCATTTATGTGGCGCTTGCAACTAGAAGAAGTCTTTGAGTTCTACCTGCTTGCCAAACGCTCAATTTTGTTGTCGTTGTTGTTGGAGTTTTTGTATTTTACAGCTATGCCACCATTAATGACATACAGCAGCTGTGAGGAGGGGAGTAAAATTGCGAATTGGTTGGGTACTTAGGTAAATACTTAGGTAAAAAGTTGTACATTCCATTGCGTAGTATTTCTGGGAATCCCGAAATTTCGGGATTATTAAGTTATCATTATTTTTCAATGTAGTTTAAGTGAAAAGCGTAAATCTATATAAATAGCAATATCTATCAATGTCAATAACTTAGAATTACACACAACTACATGAAAATTTCGGAATCCCGATTTTGATTTTCGGTTTTCGGGATCCCGAATAAAAAACATATAACACTAGTTAGTTCAATATCATTAAAAAGAATATTTTTAAACTTCCGCGAAGTTTTTTATTATTTGGAATTTTTAACATTTCTCTTGCAAATATTTCTGAAACTTATAGTCGTGCTTATTTCTACTTGAACAACTTACAGTCTTATCTTGCAGCAGCGAAATTCTGCAATTGAAATGTATGCTGCTACCCGCCTGCACCGTCATATTCGTTGGCTGTCCCACGCGCTGCACATCCTCAAAGTGCGGTCCATATCTGTGTGCGCGCACACACACACATGTGTGCATAGATTTGGAAAAGTTTCATACGGGTGGTGGCAATCGGGTTGCATTTGGCAGGTGCAAATCGAGTTGTTGAGTTCGCAGCAATTGTGGCAAATGGCAGCAAATGACAATGAAAAGAGACGATAAAATCTGTTGATTATTTGTTATTACAACAAGTTGAGTGAGTTAAATAGCAGCTGTGTAAGTGTGAGTGTGTGTATGTGTGGATTAAGCACAAATGTTCACAAATATGACATAATCTTATTGGAAGACGTAGTGATATGGCCAAAATTCACCTTCGCTCCCACTAAAATGAAAGTTTATGCAGTTTTAGGAATGTCGAAAGCCGAAAGGAAGGAAAAAGAATATCTAATAAAAATACTTTCATATTATTATTGACTGCAGTTTAAAAGTGGTTACACTGCTTTCTTTGCACTGCCTAGTGTATTATACTCATTTCACCCGCAGTAAATGGCTGTGGGTCTGGGTTTCTAAAAATGTGAAGTTTTAACTGAAATTAATTTAAAGAGGGGAGCTACACATGTAATAACTTAAATCAGTAAAAAAAAAAATATGTATATATATTGAACTGAAAGAATAATTGCAACATAAGTGGCAAATTGAAAGGATTATAAAATCTCAGGTTTGCATCTTTTATTTTGGAAAATTTGTCATTTGTCTTTTTTTGTTTATTAATCACATTTAGAAAAATAATATATAATCATGTTTTTTTTGTATAAAATGTCCAATCAAATGTTCAGTTGTCACAAACCAAACCTTAGTGCTTATCCCTTCCCCATTAAATACAAAATTTAAGAAATATCCAGCATTAATTATTTAATATTTTGAATGCTACATGCATATCTGCAATAAGAGTACCACATTTAAGAGGGTAATCAGCTCTAGATGCATGTATTTGAGGTAATTGTTTGAGTGTCGTAAAAAGGCAGTTAATATTTTTTACGTTACGAGAGTACACAAAAAAAATTTAATAAATAAAAAAAATCTAAAAATTTCAAAAATTAACAGCTCCTTGCCATCTGAATGCAAAAAGAAAAAACCGATAATTTAAAATAATGCCGCAATGTCGGAAAAACATTTCTCTCGAAATAGCGACTGCCTAAAAACAAAAACCAATTCTTATACTACTCTTTATTAATCCTCGATGTTTTTAAAAATAGTAAAAATTTAAATTTGGGGTTATGGCTACTTTCAGAGATAATTAAGTCAATAAAGAAGACTGTCTGAAAATTTCAGATAAATCATGTTGAGTAGAAAAATAGTGGGTATCGTTTTGGAAAAGACAGTTTCGAGAAAAACGCGTTTAAAGCTTTAGTTCTGGTCAAAGCACTTCGGCTGGCGGGTCAGTAAAATACTTACATGTACAAATATCCGAAAATAATAAAATAAAATCTTCTTATAGACATATTTTTGAATAGTTAGACTCTAATGATATAAAGAAAATCGATTTTTCTTCTAAACGAAAAAACCCCCTTAAAGATGGCTATGCTATATTGGGACGAGGGCATCAGTACGACGTCAATATTGGCGTTCCAAAAACGAGCCGGGGACGAAAGAAAAACAAAATTTGTTGAAGGCACTGAAGGTCTTATTGAGGCCTACAAACAAGTATATCCACTGTATGGACAATTGAATTAAGCATGGAAATGCTTTTATTGGCATAAGAGTTTTTTGGAAGACGATAATAAAGAGTTGTGTTTAAACACGTGACAATGTATTTTGTGGGGCAGTATGGATAATTTTTGATCAGATGATAAATTTGCTATTATATATGGTAGTCGAAAAAGTCTTTTCGTATTTTGTCAATAGATGTCGTTGTAGTCGTACATCTGCAGTGCAACCAATCACATTCATTCACAGTCATACCATACATACAGTGTTGAAAAGGTGAGATTTTAAGCTTCATTTTACCAAGAAAAAAATTGAAGTTGAAAACAGTTACAGCTGTTCAAAAATGAGTGAAAATAATGAAGAAATTCGCTATATTTTGAAATTAAAAAAAAGAAGAATGCCACGCAAGCCACATATGAAATTTGTGAAGTTTACGGAGAAGATGCTGTATCAGTTCATGTATCACAACAATGGATCGCTCACTTCCGTTCTGGAAATTTGGAAATTCCGATTTACACTAATCGAATAATGTCTCTAGCGGAAAAATGGCAAAAAGTGGTGGATCAAAATGGTATATATTTGTTTATTAAGTTATTAGTATAAATATAAAAAAAAAATAAGTTGAAATTTGATTAGATATACAAAAATACTTTTTCAACTATCCAATATATTACTTGGAGCAAAGCAAAATTAATTAAGACGTAAGAACTTCTCACCATACTTTATCCACACTTCTGAAAATATTCACAAACTAGTTTAAGGCGTTAAGACACTGTACTTTAAATTTAACAAGTCAAGAGAGCTTATGATATTATTTATGCGGATTTTTCGGACATTTCACATGTGTTTGGTTCGTCAACTACACTTGTATTTTCATCTACAGCATAAATAAACACCATAAAAAAGAATAATCTCGAATGGTAAGCATTTGGAAAATTTCGATGCTAGTTCGTCTTATTGTAATACTCCTGTAATCTAAAGAAAAAGATTATAAATTTTACATTTTAGATCACACTTTCACTGTGCATAAATAAATAGCAAACATAGAGACAGGATAGTCATTGGCCATGTTGAACTCACGACAAGCGTTTTTCAGTTTCTTCTGTCATTTTTATTCATGTGACGTTCTTTCATTTGCTAGTCATTAACTGTTAAACTGAATTTTTAAATAAGTTTCTTTGCCCACTTGCGGCACAGCATGGCGTATACGCAAACTCCGACCACTTGCCGATGGATAGAACAAGTGTAGTATTACAGCTGTTACAGAATTCCTTTGATGTCATGTGCATTTAAAGGACCAACCTTTCGTTACAAAACAAGTCACACACACTCTCACCACATACACACACACAAACACATAGAAATCAAATTAAAGTGCTTGTATTGCGGCAGATGCACCAGACACAATTGGTGCGTAGGGGCGTATGAGTGACCTACTTTTGCAGCTGAAATAAAGTAATCACTGTGCAATTGCGTTCGACGCAAGCACAATATTTTCATGCCAATTCGTTTAATCGCAACAAAAGTTTGAAATTAACTCATTTAAAAATTCAGAAGATACATGTGTGTGTGTGTGGGTGCGTGCGTGAGTCGGTGTGAATGTGGCAATTCTTTTCAGGTTTATGGCTTCGCACGCTTCCAAATGATTTTAATTGAGTTCGGAGCGCCACACATAAAGTGCATGGAAATAAATTTCATTGTGAACGATTACTTTGAATTTAACTGCTTTTATAGTAGGGAAGGTTTTTTTTGTTTTTGGGAATGTGCGACAATTTCACTTTTCACTTGAATATTCAATTAAAACACCAAACTGCGGCTAATGGCATAACGCGCCAAGGCATGTGTTGTTTCAACTATTTTAGTGTTATATACTATATTTTTTATATACTACATATATTTTTAGTTTTTAAACACAACTGCTTTTAACTAACGATTTTTTTAGTTGTGGTGCGTTTTTTATGTACAAGTGGAATCCTATTATTAATTCGGTTGAAATATTTGTTACTTATTATTTAGGCATCATAGTGGAATTAGTTAAGTGCACACATCGTTAATTAAGAGTTTATTATAAAAAACGGTTTATTAATTCAGATCTCAAAAAGGAAAAACAAAACATATTTCGAGATTTATAATATAATGAAAGACTAAAACTAAATACACGCGTATTAGAAATTTTATGTAATCAAAAATGTATTGTATTTAAGTATTATTTTTAATCAACTGTGATCACTAACGAAATACCGCTACTACTATCATAATTTTTTTACGTTTGATTGTAAGTGAAGTTATTACGTTTTAAGTGTCAGTATGTTTGTGTTATCGGTGCGAAAATGAGCTTCAAACAAAGAGCCAACATTGAATTTCGTTTTAAAGTTGGTAAAACTTTTACCGAAACGTTGCAATTGATGAAACAAGCTTATGGCGATGATTACCTATCCCATAGCAGAGAGCACGAGTAGTTTCAACGTTTTCAAAGTGGCCGTGAGGACATATATCACGATCAACATGTGGGCCAATCAAAATCCGTCATCACCGAAAATTCCATCGAAACTGTGCGTGAATTCATTAAAAATAAGACGAAATCACCATAGAAATTCATGGAAATGGAATTGAACATCTCCAAAATCTCATTTTGACTGAACATTTGAGCTTATGAAAGGTGTGTGCACGGTTTGTTCCGCACAAACTGACTGACGACCAAAAATTGCTCAGAATCCAATACTCGAAGGACGATTATTTGACCAAAAATTACATTTTAACCATTAACCACTCCCCCTATTCAACTGATATGGCACCGTGCGACTTCTTCCTTTTCGGAAAAATGCATTTGCCAATGAAAGCGTTATGCAGACGTAGAGGCCATTCAAAAGGCTTGCATACTGGCGGCAATACCGGCCAACGAGCTAAAACACTCGTTCGACATGCTTTTGGACCGTGCAAAAAGCTGTATTGAAGCAGAAGGAGACTATTTTGAATAAAATAAATTGGTTTTGCCGAAAAAACGATTTGTTCTGTTTTTTTATTCCTGTTTACTTTGGCACTTTGTATATTGTTAAGCGGATTTTATTTTTAATTAATTAAATATATTTTATTAATGTATTATTTATTTTTCCTTTATTACATTACTAAGTGTCAGTCAGTGCTTTTTATTGATAGTGTGCAAGTTATGCTTATCATCTATGTTTTTTTTATTTCAGTATGCATCTTGTCTAGTGGAAACAAATGTAAAATAATATCAAATAGTTTCAAAATAAATTTTAAGATTTTTTTCCTTCTTTATACTCTTGCTACATGTTGCGTAGAGTATAAAAGTTTTGTTCACCTAGCAGTTGTTTGTATCACCAAAAACTAATCAAACTAAAGAAGGGTTCTATATTGATTAAAGATTAGTGAGACGGGACGAGTTGAAATCCGTGTGTCTGACTGTCTATACGTCTGTCCGTCCAAGCGATAACTTGTGTTAGATTAAGATATCTTCATGAAACTTTATACATATAATGTATTTCTTGGCTTCAAAGAGCGGTCAGTATAGCCGATGAGCGTTATCGCCACTACTGCCGCGCCCAGATAACGCGATTAAACGAACACCTATTAAGTGCCATAACTAAACCCTAAACTAAGATATAGAAGTGTAATTTCACACAGGAGAGCGCAATAGTGAGAGGCACTTGTAGGCTAAACATTTTTTTTAATGAACGTTAGTGAACTCCTTAAATGATTTAACGCTACAGTTCGACCGAAAAAATGCCCATTTTCCCCATTTTTTTTTTTTTGTATATTAAAAGAATTAATTTATTATAAGTTTTGGGTTCACTTTGAAAACGTTGAACAGAGAGCAACGTTTGAGTAATATTTTGTGAATTTTTATAAAATTTTTTGGCGGTGGTCAACACAGCAGGTCAAGGATTCTGGTTAAAAAAGTCAAATTTCATCAGTTGGTAGATGAGCAGGTCGTAATTAATCGAAAAATTTTGAAAAAAAAAATTAGCAATATTTTGATTAGCTTGAAATTTTGAGAAAATATTCTAGACATTGCATACTACGAGTATTTAAAACAAATAATTAAAAAACAGATTTGTTTCAAATTGCAAAATCCAAGTAACATGTGGATTAACCCTAACACGACTTCCAAACAGCTAAAAACCCAACCAACTATTGAAATACACAAATAAGAAAAGCTTTATATAATACATAATAATATGTAAAATTTGAAAATGGTTGTGGCATAGTCCACCTTTAGGCGAAATCAAATATCACAGGATGTTTTTGAATAATTTAAATTTAATGTGGTATTTGAGTTTGTACAATCAGTCATATTACACACTGTAATGAAATCTGAGTCTTTCACCACCAGCCTACAAACCAAACAACAATAAATATATCGGATAAAACTTTGCATAAGTAGTGCCCCTATCACCAAGAATTGCCGAAATCGGATTATAACTTTTCAAAGACATAGACAGCAAATATCTGGATCCCAGTGTATCAGGCTAATTTTTTTCCCGAAAAAATTGGTGAAACAATGAGGTCTAGTATTCGAAATTCTGTTTTTGTTGATAGCATATCTTTGTGCTGAAAATGGGTAAAATCGGTCCATTAAGTTCCTAAGCCGCCATATACCTAATATAAATATTTTCGAACTTCCGGTTGACGGTTCTAGCATTCAAGATGTAAAATATAAAAAATATTTATGATTGATTCATACAAAGTCTCTTTCAAATAATTATTTATTTTTTTTGTCTGTGATTGTAAATATGCAGGTCAGCAAGTATTTTAATTAAAATATATACGAAACTCCCATATATTACTTTACCATGCGAAACTACATATAAACCTTTCGGCCTCATTCTAACTTAGTTTTTTTACTTGTTTTATTAAATTTGCTTTTTTTCGTTTGTAAAAAGTTTTCAGTTTTCAATTTAATTTTTCTTTTTGTTTTATTTAAAAGTTTTATGGACAACATATTATAAAAATATATATTTTTTTGAGCTGCAAAGTACTACAGTTCAACAGTAATATGTAATTTATTTAGTTTCATTGAAAATATATTCAAATTATTAAAAAAAATATTATTTTTTCATGTAGATTTTTATTGAAAATAAAGTTTAGGTAAATAATTAAATTTGCACTTTGTATTCCGAGACGAAATTAGTTCAAATGTGCAGCATGGCGTATGAGTAATATGTGAACATTTATATGAAATTTGTTAATTTTTTGCAATTTTATCACACAACGGGGAGCATTACCTATATAATTTGTGTCAGTCCTCTGACAAATTGCCAAGCAGATATTTTTTAGGGAATAATAAATAAACAATAAATTATTCGGTTGTCGAAAAAGTCTTATCGTATTTTAACTTACAGATTTTAAAAGCATTTTGGGATGACGTCCGTGAGTTTAGTTTAACACAAGTGACAGTATTGATTTATTTTTAACTCTTGAGTACAGTGAAGACAAAAGAATATGCTTAGCAGCTCAACCAACCATAAGTCTAAGTCTTTCTTAGTTATTATCGAGTATTATACGAATCTTAAAACAAAATCAAAAAGTACTAGCACAAATTTTAAGACGCAAGTTGAAAGGGAATTCCTCACTGAAACCTTGCAACTTTTATCCGCACTCCTTATAAACTTTTATTGCCAGCACATCTTTATTGAAACTATTTTTCATCCACGATATTGTTATCACACATGCACACACTCATACGCACCCAAACAATTGCAATATAAATTACAAGCGCCAAACTCTAAGACACGCACACACCACTTAAGTTGCATTTACGAGCTAACTGCTCGTGTGGGAGCGTGAAGCGCACTATTTTCACCGTAATTCAAAATGCATTAAATGCGCCAGCTACCTTGCCACCGCGCACACACACATACACATGCCGCGTTTGATGCACTGCCAACAAAGCTCTACCGTTATATATGACTAGCAGACGCATATATATGCGCATGAGTATGTGTGCGTGCGTTTAACAATGGTGAAGTGATAAAAGTTTTACAAGCTTTATTTGTCACCCGGCCACAAAGGAGCAATTTACAAAAGGAGTCTAATAAATTTATGAGCATCACTTCAAAGGCGAAATATTTCGACAACGTAAAATTTGCAAAATATGGAAAATATGAAAAAACGCGCGTAATGCATACTTAATAAACCAGCAGGAAAAGAGCGGAAACTATGCGCACACAAGCGCACGAGTATCAATTACAGGGGAAAACTTTTGATCGCCTAATAAACTGTTAGTTAGATGCATTGTTCACGAAAGTGGTGTTTAACCATTTTTAGGAAATAAACGAAAATTTCACCGTCATTTGAACTACAGAAATTGCGTTAAATGCACCTGCATTAGGGAGGTTCAATTTTCGTTGTTAGAAAGTACTCAGATTTACTGTTCTTTGGAGTTAACAATTCTTTGTTTTTCAGAACTTCTAGGGTCGGAAGAGAGGTTCTACATTTAAAGGGTGATCCAAGTGAAGGTTCGTTTTTGTGTGTTTTCCTGCTTAGCTCTATTTATGGTTAACATAATCGACCTACTGAGCGTACTATTTGCAACACCATTACCCATCTTGAGACCCAGCATTCATAATTGGACAATATTCGACCGTATAGAGCACGCCTTAGGTCTTGTGGTCCGAATGGACGAAAACATTCCAGCTGTTGGAAGGACCAGGTGGAGAAAGACCTGACTTCGCTTGGAATATCCAATTGGCGCCACGTAGCGAAAAGAAGAAACGACTGGCGCGCTGTTGTTAACTCGGCTATAATCGCGTAAGCGGTGTCTACGCCAATTAAGAAGAATAAGAAGAAGATAGAGCACGTCCATCATACCATGATAATCGACTATTTGATGAATGAAATTGAAGATCGTGAACTCTGCAGCATTTGGTTTCTACAAGGCGGCGACACTTCTTATTCATCGCACCAATCTATTGATTTATTGAGAGAACACTTCGGTGAGCGCATAATTTCAAGTTTTGGGTCTATCAATTAGCCACCAAAATAGTGATGTCGCACCGTTGCAATTTTACCTGTAGGGATATGTGAAGTTTAAAGTCTACGCGGACAATCTCGCTTCGATTCAGGTCTTGGAGCAAAACATCAAGCGTGGTCACCAGTTACCACTCAAAATGCTCGAACAAGTCATCGAAAATCGGACTCAACGGATGAACCATCCAAGACGTAGCTGTGGCAAACATTTGTCAGAGATAATCTTCAAAAAATAAATGCCAAGGACCTTCGAATGAAAATAAACATTACCCATTAAATTTGAAGTTTCTATGTTCTTTCTTTAAAAAAGTAGGAAGCCTCGAAATGGATCATCTTTTAAAAAAGCTAATATATATGTGCAGTGTATAACGTATTCTTGATAAAATTCAAAAACACATTAGCTCTTAAGTAAGGATTGAGCCTAATGGGCTCAATTAATGTTAATGATACCATATAACTATAAATACGAAGAAATCTTCGAATAAAATTAATTTCTCAAAACGCCGATATTGTTGGTTCCACCCTAATGCATCTAACACTGTGCGCTACCTGTGTTTTCAAAAGTTTTCGATATTTTGACTCTGAACTTTTGATGGAGTAATTAATTTGCGCTCATAAAATTTGTAAACGCAACTCAACACAAAAACATAGTTGCTATATTTACCCACATACATACATACATATATAGGAGTTCATAGAAACTGCGCATATATAAACTAACGGTGAAAGCAAGCTATGCTCCGACTAATTTAGACTGCTAGCAAAGTGAAACTAAAAAATTAACGAAAAAATTAAAATTTTTAATCAAATTACGTTGGTTATTTATTTTTCTCGCTCTCTTTTGATGTTTTCAAGCTTTGTGCCACAGAACTTTTACAACTCTTCCACACACTTTTTAAATAAACTTTGCCTGTCCTGCGTTTGTTATGTCTCTTTTGGAGCAAGTTCTCCTTGTTGCCTTTTGTTTTTTTCGAGTATTTATCTTGCTCATTTTGAGTTGTGACTTAAGTCCGCTGCACGAATGCTCCTCGGCGCAATGTCAACCACTTTGGCAACTTTTCACGCCAGCTAATAAGCAGCTGAACTTTCGCATAAAGTCTCAAATGGACAAACACTTGAAGAGTGCTACTCAAATTGCAGACATTAGCACTCGTTAGCAGCAGAAGTGCGAAGAGCGAAGGGGTGCTGCAGGCAGAAGCGCAACTTTAACACAATTTTAATGCTGTGGCAAAAAAATGCGCTGAAGGCAAGCGTGCTACTTAGAGTGACTCTTGTGCGGAATTCCACCAAAAAATGGATATCAAATATAAGTACACTTCAAACAAATGAAACAGCGATGATAAAAGGATTTACAGAGCGTGACAGAGCACTAAGAGCGAAAGGAATGCACTTTTAAGCTCGAGGTTGGTATGTGCGGAATCTTAGCTTCAAAAGTGTGGAGGAATGCTACTAGTGCCCTGTAAAAGATAATACAAAAACAGAAACAGAATATTTAAGCATTCTTTAAAAACTAATTAAAGTTATATTTGTAACTTGAGTTTTTGGTTGGGCTTGGGGTTGGTCGGCACGCTCAGTTTAAAACTTCCACAGAAATATAAAAGTGATGGTTAAATGTTGCCTACATTTGGGCGCGTGATGAAATATAAGATATTTTATGGTACGTTTTTTGTAAAATAAAATTAGATTTATTCGGCTTTAGCTAATTACTTATAGCCTCTTCGCACAGCCAAATTAATTAAGTGCATTGAGATTATAATTGCGAAAGCAGTTTTTACTTTTCGCACAGCCTTCTACTCGACTTACGATAGGCTCGTTTAACGATCAGCTATTATACCTGCTTGTGTTCTTTATTTTGTATTTTTTCTAGTATTTAAAATTCATGAGTTGATCGCATTTTTATCAATGCACAGAAAGAGATTTAGACCGCAACTCGCAGTGCCTTAATCCAGCAAAGACTGGTTAATTGATCAATTAACTCCTGTGCCAAAAGGATATTAGGCATAACTTTTTACTTTTCTGCCTTTCCATTCGTTGGTCTTTGGTTTTCTCTTAAAAAGAGTGGTTTCTTGCTCTTACTCAGCAGGCCTGCGTGCAAATTATACAATTTATTTCTAATACAAATTGGATCCACCATGATGCCGAGAAGTTCAATTGTTGAGATTTCCTCAATTGCTAACTTAGTGAAAATCTTGGCAAGAATCATGGAGTTTTTACTACACTTTATGGTCTTTATACCCTGAACAAAGCATATTAGGTTTGCCACGAAGTATGGAACATCCAAAAGGAAACGTCGGAAACCCTGTAAGTAGGAAATATATAAGACGAGCTGAGTCGATTTAGACAACAACCAACTGTCTGTATGTACCGGTCTACTATTTCTTAGATATGGATATGAAATTTTCAAACAACCTTTACGTCCCAACAAGCTGTTCATTTGTCGGAATGGCCGATATCGGTTGCCTATAGCTTAAAGCTTCAATTAAGTTCCGTATGGAAAGTTTTTCATTTCATATCTTCACAAAATTTGACATGTATTACATATTGTCTGAGGCAATAATGTAATCTCCATAATCTCCATAAAATTTTTCCGATTGGACCACTAAGCATAATCTGTCAGACAAACTGACCGAAGGTAACATATCCTCTTGTTATCGAAAAACTTGCTTAATCAAAAAAAAGCGATTTTAAAAATGTGCAAGTGTGAATACTTTTGTCCATTGAGTCGAAAGTTTGATTAATAACACGTTGATATTTTGTTTGGCATACGAGATTCTGGAAAATAATTGGCCTTATTTTTTCCATCATAGAAACTTCCGCTACCACAATTCATTTACAGTTCTTGGAGCTTTTCTTTGGGAAAATTTTTCTTTTTTGAAATGGCTCAAAAGTGCTCAAAGGTGTTCAATCTAGGCACTAGGGATGGTCAATCGAGCAGCTTCATCCAATTACCTACGAACCACGATTTGGCAATTTTCGCCTCATGTTTCGGATCACTATTCTGCTTGAAGATATGTCTCCATGTCCATATTCGATTCTGGATATATCCTGATTTGATAGATGTGAGTCCGCCAAAATATCAATATAATCTGTGCCATAGATCCGCCGAAGTAAACGCAGCTTATTTCTGCGAAAACACTCCCAAGCCATCAGTTAAATACTTACAAATTTCATAGTTTGGCATGTATTTGGAACCTGTACACCAACCTGTTTGTCAACTTATGTCCATGTGCGCCTACCTGATCCTATTCGATTCATTTTGGTTTCATCGGATAAAGTAACTGTCTACCAATCATCCGTGGTGAATTATTCATATTTTTGGCGAACGCTAATCGAGCCTTACGGTGCTTATCTCTTAAGAACGGGTTTTTTACTACAGCTGTAGCCCTGAGCCCGTTATTTTTCAGGCATATTTGTACAGTCTTGACACTGAAATTGACTCCATGGACCTCTCTGATGTCTTTGTTAGTTTCCACAGAAGCATTTGTTGTTCGTGTAACAAATAATCGCCTGGCAATTTGCGCAAAAGATGAGAACATTACTTTGAAAAAAGTGTAACCAATTGGTAACTAATGCAACACCAAAGAATTTACAATGGAAAAATATTGCCAGACTGATGTCATATTGATGAAATAAAGAGCGAGCTCAATTCGTGAACACTTTTGTCCCTAACTGTATATAAACACAAATAGTCCATACCTACAAATACGCACAATTCAAGCAATCAAGGTCACTATGCTCAGGTCACAGGCTTTTACTCAAACTTAAGCAAAACCCGGCATTTCTAGTGCGCTATAAATCAAGTCACACGCCTTAAAGATAGTCTCATAAATGCCAAGTAATGAATTTTCATTAATAATCTGTGAATTATTCATTGGACGCAAGTCTAAACTGGCAGGGAATTATGAGCGCATGTGTGTCTGTAATTGTGTGGCAGCACAAAGCCAACAACTATGAGCAGTGCGGGCAGCTGGCGAGGTTTTCGTTGCTGAGACTTCAATTTTAATTAACTTTTAAGCCAAATTTTGAAAACACGCACACAAACACAACCTCACTTGTGTGTGCAGTATGCATGTGTGTGTGTGTGTTTTCACAATAAATAGAGAGATAAATAGTGAGCTTGTCCATAGATTAAGACAGTCTATTTACGCTTTTATCATACCTTTATTAGCTGGATTATTTCCTGCAGAAATTTGGAACAATTTCGAATGTAATTTTCGAGCGTAAACTGGTTAAACAGTTTTGTGCAACTGCCAGCAGCACATGGCGAGTGTTTAGAAATTTCGACAAGCGGCTTTTTACAGATTCCCATTTTAATTTCACTATAATTATTATTTAGTTTATTTGCTTGGCTTTTGTTTTGCTTTGCCGCTCATAGTTGGCAAATTTCGCTTCAAAAGGGGCGCTCACAAACTATGAAACTAATCCACACACACACACGCGCGCGCTCGCAACTTTCATTTATAATTCCCAAAAATGAGCGAACAAAAAATTGTTTACTACAAGTGCCAACTTCTAAGCCAGCTAATTGCAGTTTTTGGCGTAAAATGTAAATCTCTTTGAAATAAAAGCGCAAAAACAGGAAAAAAGTAAATGTTGGAAAAGCGTAAATATTCAAAGCGGCAAACACCACAAAATACATGCCAACACATTTGTCCTGGCACTTGCCTCCGCGCATGCCGCTGCTGGCTCTAATCTCTCTTCCTCGCTCTCTCTGCCACTAACGCCGCTTGCCAAGTATTTGCGCTTGGCGACCGCCTAATTTCATAGCCTCAAGACGCGAGCTACGGTCATGTGCTCTGGGGTGTTGAACATTTTTGGCAAATTCTGGTACGTAGCACAGCGCGGCTGGACGACAGGAAGGCATGAACGACCGCCAAACATACAAGCACATCGGCGGCTAACGAACTTTGGCGCGCAACCGAACAATTTCCCTGCAAATCATTTGCCAAAATGACCTACAAAAATCCACATATTTAAAACACAAACAGAAAGTGGAGCGCAAAAGAGAATTCGCCACAAAATGTAAGGAAAAGAAAAACCACACTGAATGCAAATACACATAGCAAGCGTGTGTGTATATGTGCGTATATCCTTTTTGTTGAAAGGCATCCTGTTGGGAAATTAACTGTTTCAAAATTAATTGTTAAACAAGACTTCACTATTCATTTTATAAAAATAAACCGTTGTCTCCAAAGTGACTACAAAGTGCAATTATTAAACAGTTGATTTGGAGCTAATTAGTAACTAGTTATTTTCGGTCTTGTCATTGGATAGAATTGGAAGAAATGTTTTCATTTTATTACTTTTTTTATAATTTGTAAGTTTAAGAATAATATGAACACTGTGATGGTGTACTCCATATAGCAAATATTATCTAAATTCAACTTCTGTTAAGAAATTTATTCGTGATACTTTTGAGCAAAGGTTTTTAATCTTTTTTACTCACCATAAATTTTCTAAAATAAAAATGATAAAAAATCAGTATACAGTCTGTATATCAAAAGACCTTAAAGATATTCACTCTTGATAGAAATATTCTTATTTAATTACCAATAACTATGCTTTCGTTTATCAAGATAATATTCCTTAGATATACTTGTGCGGATCCAGAAATAGCTTTGAGGGGGATCCGGAAATAGCTTGAAACATGAATGTTATTATATTAAATATATTAGTATTTATACAGTCATGGTATATCATGGTGGAAAATTTTCAAATCGACCTTCAAAACCTACTTAATTGAAAAAAAAACACATTATAAAGATCAACCCATATTGAAGCATGTTCGTCCTCAGCCACCTTTTCATGCGGCGAAGTGTCCAAAAAGATCATTCAGAGCTCGCATTCGTCACAGGAAGTGTGTAGAATATGCGAAGAAAACTATGAATTATGGCGTATAGGTCTACATCACAGTTCTTCAACGTTTCCAAAGCAGTGGTCGGTAGCTCATTGTCTCTTGACTTTTGCTTCTGCCCCAATGGCACTGCCGGTAATCAAGCAGTCAAAAAATTGTCAATTTCTTTGGTTTTCAAAGCATATACCTTTTATGGAAGCAGCAAACTCAAATCTTCGCCGATTGTACCCAGCAGAGGAATGCACACTGAGATCCTATAGTATTCTTCGCCAGTTCTCATGCAGAATTTTTCGTGTTTTGTTTGTCGGCCGCAGATTTTTGGGTTTTAATCGTTAACTTTCAGCTCTACCGCCATTTTTTTCGTGTCCGAATAAATGAATCGAAAATGTGCGTATTCGATTTCGGAACGTTAAAATATATCTATCATATTAATTGATGCCTCTGCGAGAACGATCGATTCTTTCTGAAGAATCACGCTGAGGGAATGAGTTAGATATAAAATATCACAAAGACAAAACAGCCCAATTATAAATTAAAATTTGCACAGGAATGCGATGAGTATCGTTATTTTGTCCGCTGTTTCCTTTTTCTTTTCAGTTACCATTTTTCTATGTTGGAAAACCGCGGAGAATGTATCAATCGAACATGTCACAGATGGAGCTGAATGCAACATCTATTTCAAGTTCTCTATTAAATCAAATGTCCCCCATTATCCCCCTCTGAATCAGCCATCCGTTCGATCGTTAAGCACTTCCGATAAGCACTTTTTGATCTCTTCTAGCCTTTGTTAATGCTTTGATCGTTTTCTGTCTCCTCAATGCTAGAAAATATCGGTTCTTCTATGTGTCAGTCTTTTTCGAGAAAAGTCTATGGAATATGATTACATCTGTGTCAACTGATTAAACCTGGTATTTCCTGCCCCTGTCTTTATTTTCGACATAAAAAACGCATATCCTTATCAGCTATAGCAAGCGATGAGGTTACAAGGAAAAATAAAATTGTACGGAACACTTTATTTCATATTTCATCCAAATTTGCACCAAAACTATACACTAAAAACCTCCAACAAATTTGTTTACCTTTCACAAATATTTCAATAAAAAATATTTTTTCTTGTAATCAAGTTATTTAATCAAATATTTACGAATAGGTGGCAACGCTTTTCAAAAATATCTTTTATTTGAAATTATTTATGCTGTAATAAAATGTAGTGTTTTCTAATCAAATATTTTCAACTTAAAATTTCCATACAGATGGCAACCTTCGAATTTTTTTCTATTGTAAACCTTCCGGATGCTATATCGAATTAAAAATAGATCGAATCGATAGAGTTTCCATCATGAGGAAGGTGTGTATTCTGTTCACGTGACGGACTTATGTTGCGCCACATAATTTCGTAGAATTTACTACCAATCACAAAGAAAGTAAATATATAATACTCACGTATGTAGTATATTTTCTTGTAGGGGTTATAAATAATGTATTATTTGGCTACGTTTCAGGCACTACCGTCTATTTTTTTTTTACTGTTATATTTGCTTTGTTGTCTGGTTAGCCTTTTGGCTTGTTGGCTCCTTTGTAAAGTGGTGTGCCATGCAAACTTTTAACGTTGAATAAAGAGATTTGAAAAATCGTATAAGTTTTATAAAAGCAATGTCAACTCCATTTTTGAGTTGCTGGTGAAAATAATAAATTTTGTTCAGAATATTGTATGGTTGTTTTGTGTAATATAAAGTTTTTTCAATCATTTTAACAATTTGTATGACCAAAACTTACAATTCAAAAATGAAGAAGAGATGAATCATAATACTGGGATAGAGAAAAAAGAAAGGAAAAAAAGTCAAAGACAGATATTCATGCGCCGTACTGTTCTTCAGAAGGCATATAAGTGATACTGATTTTGGAACGGAACAAAAAGTCATATGCATTATAATTTGAACTAACATTGATAATAATGTAACTGGAGTTCAAGCTAACTTCGAGAAGAAATTTCAACTTAACCGTCTTACTGTCATTATTGCATAGCACCATTGATGTCTGGATTCTTTGTCTAAGAAAGTCATTTCGCAGCTATGTTGAACAAGTGCAAATTGCTGAAACAGCGACGCGGCGACTTTGGAACTGTTGTATCGACAAACTGTACCGTTTTTGCGAACCATTTAGTGATGGCAGTGAAGAGGTTTACCGCTTAGAGCATGCTATCAACAACTAAGCGCTGGCTAGATGTTTTGATGCAAAGAAACTGAGTTCTCACAGCAAAATCCGTACATACATATGTACATTGTGTTACCGCTTGTAAAATTAGCGCTCTTAGAATAATAAATTTACAGTGTATCATAACTACACAAATGCCAGAGTGTATTTTTAGCAATTCTACGCAACGTTCTCTTTACAGAATTCCACCTTAATCTTATTAGCTAAAATAAAACAAACAGTAGAACACACAAAGACATTTTTATGCATTTTTCCCTTGCCAATACTAAAGCTCATGTCATTTGCATATTTCGAAAACATACTATGGCATAAATTCTACACATACACATACAAACATGCACACGCAGGGATTTCCATAAAATGAAAACTTTTTTATTTTCACTTGACTGGATTTAACAAGAAACTCAAACGATGCTTTTGCAACTTTTCTTTTGTATATTTATTTTTATTTGCTTAAGCGCACGAAGAAATACACGGTTACATATGTAAATACATATGCACAAGTGCGGGCGCGCAAACTAACAATCGATGGAAATCTGTTTATGCACAAGTAGTAGTATGTCAACTGGAAATACCATGGTAATAGAGGTTATGAAGAGCTGCAACACGCTCAAGGACACAGTGCTACCGGAGGACACTGCAAAGCCCACGCTCACCCACAAGCATAATGAATTGGGAGACCACAAAACATGAATGTCAAAATTCCAAAGAAGGCAGGTATCTATTTGCTTTTAGTCTGAAAACAAAGCAACAATGCTTTTGCTCTTATTTTACTTTCAATTTAAACTAAGATTCTGAGAAGAAATGTATCGTAATACATAGTATGTCTATCTTTTTCTATGGAATTTTTGTACATACATACATATTCCTATACTGCTGGATGGTTCCGGTGGAGTTTTGTGTAATATTTCAGTACTAACGCACCATTCATCAGTATTCCTGGTATTTAAAAATTCCGCTTTCTTCGACCGATTTCACTAGAACTCAGAATTACGACTTGGTAATAAGAAGATGAATATTCTTGACATTTTATTAAGATTTTATCAGTAACGTAAATATCGGTTAGCCGAAAAAGTCTTTTCGTATTTTGTCAATAGATGTCCTTGCAGTCGTATATCTCCAGTGCTACCAATCACATTGTGTCATATCATATAGTTTTGGAAAGGTGAGCTGCATTTAACCAAAACAAAATTAACTTCGGGGAAGTTTAAAAAAGTTGCTCAAAAATGATTGAAAATAATCAAGAAATTCGCTATATTTTGAAATTTTTGTATAAAAAAGGGAAGAATGTCGCTCAAGCTACCAATGAAATTTGTGAAGTTTTCGGAGAAGATGCTGTGTCAGTTCGTATAGCACAACAATGGTTCGCCAGCTTCCGTTCTAAAAATTTTTATGTGAAGAATGCGCCTAGCTCTAGTCGACCTATCTTTGAAAAAGTCGATGAAATTATGGAAAGGATTGAACAGCATTGTCACGTAAGCAGCTATGAAATCGCTAAGGAACTGAACATTCATCATAAAATGGTTTTGAACCATTTAAAAAAAACTGGCTACAAAAAGAATGAATTGTCTTTGAAAAATTTAATGGACTGAATCAACAGCTGAGATTCTTTGCTGAAACGAAATGAAATGGAAAAATTTTTGAAGCAAATGCTAACAGGAGACGAAAACTGGATCTAATACGACAATAATGTGCGAAAAAAATCTGGGTCCAAGCATGGTGAAGCTCAACAAAAGGTCGCAAAGGTCGCCTCGAAATGTTAAGCTGAGTGTTTGGTGGGATTGGAAAGGAATCAACCATCAAAAAAATAAGTTGAAGTTGGATTAGAAATACGAAAAGACTTCTTCGACTGCCAAATATACAAAAATAACTGTAAAGAAATTGTTAAAAAATAAAAAAACGAAAATCCTGAATCGATTTGTCAACATCGGTGAACTTCATCACCTGATGATGGATGCACATTTCCTGCAGGGCTCCTGGATTTACACGCACTCATTCATTCAGAACTTGAGTGCCGGTGTGTAAGTGTGTGTTAGTCTGCATCATTTAGCCGTGACACAAATCGAAATATACAAACAGATTTCCATTTACAGGAAACATTTCAATGTGAATGAATACATACATTTGCCTGTATTTGTAAGCATCAATGTGCTGCGTGATAGTGTGTATGTGTGTGTGTGAGTGAGTGCTCATGCGAATGCAGTTAAGCAAGAGTGCTCTTGAATGTATGTGCATACACTTGTAACATAATACATTGGCACACACACACACATGCAAGCAAATGGTGGCTTACCAATGTGCAAAGTTTGAATTACAACTGCCTGGCAGCTGCTGCAATGCACCTTGAGGCAGCGCCTATGGCGCGCAGCCAGAGTGCCAGTGGCAGCGCGAGCGCTATCGTCTGTGCTAAGCGGCATTCGCGCAGCGCTGGCTGGAATGGCGCAGCGATGCTGCCGCAGTCAACCACATGAGTAACCACTTTTGCCCAACACAAACTGCTGCGCTAAGTGCACCGCACACACATTACCGCTACGCCACCACACGCCGCGCTGCCCTTGCCCACCAGAGCAAATGCAGATGCGATTGCTTTGCCAATGACTCGTGCAAAGCATATTTTCAGGCGCTTATTTACACTTGGCACTTACCGCTGATCGTGATGATGATGTTTGTTCGCCGTCGAAAATGTATCGAAAATGTAGTTGAGCATTGGCGCATCGGTCTTCTGCGGTTTGGGTAGAATGTATTTGCTCTCCACCTTTTTCGCTGAGCCGCGTTGACGCCCGGCCGCGCCACCGGTGGCGGCTGTTGTAATCGCCTGTGACTTAGCAGCATTGTGCTGGTGCTCGGTGGCCAGCGTTGTTTTTGTTTTCGCCGTCGTTGTCAATGCAATGCGCTGGGTGCCAAGGTGTTGCATGTTATTGTTGTTGTTGGTAATGGTATTTGCGCTCTCATCAGCAACACTTGCATCGCTGGCTGTTCGATCAGCCGCCGTAAGTGACGCTGACTCGGATAACAAAGACGATGATGACAACGATGCCGATGATGGTGATGCTGCTGCTGCTGCGGCGGCTGAGCTGGAAGATGTCAAGGACGCATCCACCGCCATTTCCTGTGCCATGGCCGATATTTCCATATTATGGTCGCTTACGCTTAATAACGATAAGGACCTCAAATCGTCCCGCATTTGATTATTGCTACTACTGCTATTGTTAGCGTTGATATTCATGTTGCCGCTGCGGCTGTTGCTATTGTTGCTGTTGCTGTTATTACTATGATTTTTATTACTATTTGCGTGTGCTGTGAGTCTCGGTGCGGCACTCGCGCTCACACTCGCTGCGCCGTCGTCGCCTGTCGTATGCGTCAGCGAAGCAATATGTTCCGACATGACGTAATCCATATTATCGATCTCTTGCGAATCTGAAATGCAAATAGACACAGTCGATGAGAAAAAACTGTTAGAACGTGAGTTGGGGCGTGAGTGATTGAGTGAGCAAAAAAAAAAAAGAAGGAAAGCATGGAAGCAATTACGAAGTTGATTAGGCAGAAGCCATCAATTGATGTGTATGTATGTATGCGTAAAAAGAAATATGTATGTTCCTATATATTTACCCATTTAACACTATATATGGGTATGAATAAACATGATCACCCAGTGAACCGAAAATCAACTCACTTGCATAGACATAGACTTACAAAATTATTTCCGAACCGAGCCGTCTGAATTTATTGATTGTGTCTGGTACTCGCATTAGCAAAAACTTAGTCGATTTTTCTTGCCATGGGTTCCGTTTCAGAACTTGATTCCAATAGTTTAGTTTGTATGGCAAGTATATGCTATCGTAGTCCGATATAGGCCGTTTCAAAAAATGAGCAGCTTCTGGGATCTTCAATACCCAGGGAAGGCATCGTGCACCATAAATTTGTTCCTCCTGGATAACCCTTCAAAACCAAGTTTTACGTAAATTTCTCAAGAGACTAAAACGAAGGGTCAATCGGGTCCGACAAGGCAAAGCAGCCGATTGGAAGTTGCACCATGACAACGGCAGGATTCACTCCGCCTTTCTTGTGAACCGAGACCGGCATCCCACCCGCAGCCGCCCTACAGCCCAGATGTGGCTTTCCCGGACTTTTTTGTTTCCTTGCCCTAAAAGCCCAATTAAAGGGGATCCAAGCAATAGGCACCTCGGCTCTCAAGGCTATTCCGGAGAATTGAGCGAACTGTCAAACATAAGAACTTCTCACCTTTTTCCAATTACAAAGATATTTTTATACATAACGGTAACTGAAATAATTATAATTATCTCAACAGACTCTAAAAACCACTAAAGTTTTAGATTCTGATAACAAAAAACTAGGCAACAAACAAAGACCTCAAATATCAATGACCTCTAGAAGCAAGTTCAATGGGCTTACTTAAGAATTTCAAACGCAGCAATATTAAGAAATTCCATTTTCTTATTTGGAACTGTTAAACATTGCTGGGTACAACTTTCATCGCCAGAACATCTTTAAAGTTTTGAATCTTTGATTTTTTAAAATTGTACAAGAGAAGAAAGGCTCCTCTTATATCATTACTGAAGAAAAATTAACACTAACTTGAAGTGTAGAAATCTAAAGACTTTTGTCCGAATCGAAAAAAGCTTTTGCGAAATCATAAGTTGGCCTTAAATATAAATTTTAAATAATAATATTTAATATTATTTAGTTGCTTAATGTTTTCTGGTATATCTTCCCAAAAAAAAACATCAAAAAATTTGGGTACTTTTATATTTGTGAAGAAAATACGTATTAACAAACGCATACACATATCTAAGCATATGCAATCAAGCCAAAAAAAGCTCACACACACATACTCACACGAGCATGGAAATACTAAGCTTTTCATGGGTGGTACACAAGAGACAAATGGTTAACTGTAATTGATTACCATATCGGATAGCGCCCTTTTGAAATCCCAATTTCCCTAAAATTAATCTCTGCAGACCAAGCAAAACACAGCCATGCCGGACCCTTGCAATGAAAACAACACTAATTACGAGCTATTCATTGATGCATTAACATAAATTATATGAAGTTGGCAAAAAGCGGCGTTTTTTTTAATTCAGAAAATTTGTCAGACCGAAAAACGGAAAATAAGTGGAAAATTAAGCGAACATTTCTTTCATTTTGTTTAAAAGTCAATGTTAACTATTAAATAAACACCAGACTGTCTGCTGCAAATCGATGAATGGCAATAAGTCACGACTATTAATCCTCATTGCCGCATAATTAATTACAAACCAAATAAGGCGATGAATTATTATATTATTTTTTTTTGCTGATAATCATTTTACAGTAATTTATAACTTTCACGCAGGGCAATTAAATTAAATGCATTAAGTTGTTGTCAAAGAGCCTGCCTCAATTGCGTATACTGAACAATGAATGGAAGTCAGGAATATGTCGTCAAACATCAAGCGCCAATCAATCTTGGTCATTAATAATAAATCAAAACTTCATTACTTTTAATAAAATAATTAAAGTTTCCCTGGCAATACTTATAAAATTATATGTTTATTAATTTCTTGTTTTCTGATTAATCATCTATCATCCCGAAGCTGTTTAATCTTTAACCATCATATTGTTATCATTAATATTTGAGATTCCGAAATCAGAAGCCATTGGTCATATCTTAAATCGTAAATCAAAAATCATAAGCATTTATCATTTATCATAAGTCACAAGTCTTAAATCATAAACCATTAGATTGGATTAATAAAAAAGGAATGCACCGCCACCTTAGGTCTATTGTGACCTTTCCTAAATCACAAGAACTCACATAGTCCCAGCATATTGATAAAGTTCAATATTCTGCTGGGTGCTAGTGAGGCGATGCGATCCCTATTAGGAAACATGCAACCAAGGGCCTTAATCCTACGTCTACAGACTACTGTGCAGTCGATTAGCAAATCATAAACCATAAATATTGAATCTCAAATCTTGAGTCTTAAATCTTAGATCTTAAATCTTAAATCTCAAATCTTAATTCTTATGTCTTAAATCGTAAATCTTAAATCTTAAATGTCAAATCTTAAATCTTAAATCATAAATCTTAAATCTTTAATCTTGAATCTGAAATCTTAAATCATAAATCATAAATAAATTATAAATCATTAGTCATAAATCATGAACCACAGATCATAAGTCATAAATAAATTATAAATTAAATCATAAAATCCAGTAATCATAATTCATAAGCGTTATCATAAATCATAATCATTATCAAAAATCATAAGTCTTAAATCATGTATCATAAATCATAATTCGTAATTCATAAACCATAAATAATAAATGTTGAATCAAAGTCATTAATCATAAATCATCAGTCATAAATCGGGAATCATTAATCATTAGTCATTATTCATAAATCATAATTCCTATTTTACTTAAACTTAAAAGCGTTAAAAAATAAAACAATTCTCTGATTAAAAAAATTAACACTACTCGGCTTAATCGTTCGGCACCCTGTCTGCGAACGCCCAAATGCAATGCTCTTCACAAAGCATCTGCAATTCATTTTCATTATCGCTAATGGAGGGAGCTGCGAACAAATTTGAGGGGAGAATATTTTCAAGTATTAAAATATCAACTTTTCTACAATAGCAACAGATTTGCCTTTCTCGCAATATTTTTCCGACCGTAAACTCGAAACATTGAACCATAAAATTCGAAGTCGACGAAATGAAACCACCTGTGCCTCAAACACACACAACACATGCGCTGCACACACTGTTGAAACATGTGAAGGAGGCAATGCAACAAACAGCTGGAGTACATATGCACTTATGCAAACACATAAATATGCCAGTGTGTGTGTGTATGTGCAATATTTGCGTACCTTTGGTTAGAAAGCAAATGTTTTTGCACAAAAATGCATGAAAAATTGCAAAGAATTTAGGTTTACTAATAGCAATACATGTCCTTGCATTCATGGGTATGTATGTGTCTTATTGTTTGCTTTTTGTAGGTATGTAAGTGTGTGTGTTTGTGTGAGTAAATGTTATGTTAAATTTAGTAGTAAAGTGACAATTTGGCTTTGTCTTTGGAAGCCTTAAAATACCTCCACTGCTAACTGTTGGTGTAAGTGTAAATGAAAGTATTTATTTACCGTTATATATATGTGAGTAGTAAAGCCTTTTGGTAGGAAGTTATTTTTGCGATGTTTACGTTGCATTTAAGCTTTAGAAAATAAAATAAAAACAAATACTCGAAGTATTTTTCACAAATAAATATTTATAAGTAAGGCTATGCAGTTGAAAACAGGAAGGTTTAAAAGTAACAAAATAGCAGCCAATATTTGAATAAATTGTCTTCCACAATGATAACTAGAAGATTCCTGTTAATTTAAATAATTGCAATAACAGAATTTGCTTTAATTTTTCTTCACTTTTTTATTGGACGATAAAAATTTGACTTTTGAATAACAGAAATATCAATATACGAAGCAATCACAAAATCAATTATAGTAAAGTTTCAGTTATCATAACAGAAAGGTTTTAGCTTGTTGTTGCAATCTTGTCATAATTGCTATTAAGAGGTTACAATGGTTTCCTCGGGTGCAGCCTTTTTAAAAAAACTTTTTCTCTTATAAAAATTAAAATATTTTATTAGAATTTTTTATTAATACAAACATACACTATTCTGAAACTTTTGGAAAATAATATATTAAACCAAAACCCGCCATTGCGACACCATTTCCGGTGACCCCTCGGAATTTGGACAAAGGAAAACAACTGAAATTTGGATTTTTGGCAGGCTTTTTATAAAAAAAATTAAATTTCAGTGAAAATTTCGCAATATTTTTATTTTCAAATAGTTGTAATAGGAAAAAAATCCTTCATCCAAGTCCTTAAGAATTGTATTAGGTCTACAACTTTTCTTCCGCTGTTTTCCAATAGATGTCTCTAGGGTCAAGCACTGGTCGATTAAATCGTTTTATATCGATCTTGGACATTGGTGTCAACACTAATCCAACAAAATATTTGTAGAGATCTGTTTGAGGCTCATCGAATGCTTTCGGATACTTACGGTGAGGCTGTCCTAAGTGAAAGAACATGTCGCGAATAGTTTCAACGTTTTAAGAATGGTGATTATGAAGTCGAAGACCGGCATGGTGGCGGAAGGGAGAAGATTTTCGAAGATGCTGAATTGGAAGCATTACTCGACCTAGATGCGTTTCAAACCCAAGAGGAATTGGCCGAATCGTTGCAAGTGACACAGCAAGCCGTGAACAGCTGCTTCAAAGGCACAACCGAAAGGGATTTTTACATCGCATTGTAACTGGCGACGAAAAATGGGTCAACTACGATAATCCTAAGCGAAGAAAGTAATGGGGGAGCCTGGACATGCCTCCACGTCGACGGCAAAACCGAACATTCACGGCGCCAAGGTCATGCTCTGCATTTGGTCGGACCAGCTGGGGGTGATATATTATGAGCTGCTAAAGTCAAGTGAAACCATCATAGGAGCAATTGATGCGTTTGAGCCGAGCACTAAAAGAAAAACGGCCACAATACGAAGAAAGACACGATAAAGTCATTCTCCAGCATGACAATGCTCGGCCTCACGTCGCAGAGGTGGTCAAAAAATATTTGGAGACACTGAAATGGGAGATCTTACCCCACCCGCCGTATTCTCCAGACGTTGCTCCATCTGACTACCACTTGTTCCGATCGATTCGAAAAATGAGGAGTTCTTTCGTCACGGAATACGCATGCTGCCAGAAAGATGGTCAAAGGTAGCAGCTAGTGACGAATAAAAAAAATCGATTTTCTTAAACCCGTAAACCAATGTAACCTCTTAAAAGTCGTTTTTATCCCAAAGGAGAACAACTTAAATACAGTTATTTTACTCCAAAAGGGGTAGGTTTGCCACGAAGTTTGTAACACCCAGAAGCTAACGTTGGAGACCCTATGGTAAATGATGACCGCAACGAGCTTAGTCGTTTTAGGCAGCTCCATCTGCCCGTTTGTTTGTATATACGCGAACTAGTCTCTCAGTGTTTGATATATTGAGATGGTAAGTAGTATGCACATGAATCGCCAAAATCAGGTCGCTTTGACATAAATCCGCCATTGTTTAGATCAGACTACTATAGCTTACAACTATATCACTGACAAATCTAAATCAAGATAAAAACATGTTTTTACCCTTTCATGCTATAAGAAATGCAGCTGTGTAGAGTATTAGGTCTTTAAAGTTCGCCCTTGACCGAAATTTAAAGCAGCGTCCCAACGTTTTGTACCCACCCATACAGGCGAGTTAAAAAGCAGCAAGAGGAAGCACCGCAAAATTTCACACCAAATTCCTTAAAGCTGTAATCAATCACCAGATCTAACTGATGTGACTAAACAAACTCGTATATATTTTTTTCCAAAGTTTTTCAAACAAAACCGCTTACCGAGACTTTTTTTTTTTGAACCTGTCAATTATTATGTGCACCTATTAATAACGTTTGACATTTTCATAATTTGAGAGTTTTCCCAAATGTACACGTACATATACATACGCATGTATGTGTATGTGTTGGTAGAAGTTTGCACGACAACATTTTAATTGAAAGTGAGAGCGAAAGTAAATCCAACTTTATCCTTCATCACTGCATATATGCTTTAATGAAAATTAGCCTTCTTGCTTCAAAGAAACTTTTAATGAAGGTCACCATGAGCGCCATACACACACATAAATAAGTATATATGTGCATGTTTACAGCAACTTTGGGGCATAATTGAATTACGAGCCAATAGCAGCGCCACCAATGGACAACAACAGTATGCCGAGGCAAGAACAAAAAAGGGAAAAAGAAAAAAAAGTAAAAAAAATGAATTTTAATTGAACTTTGGCCGTGGACGTTGTACATAAAATTAACGCCAAAAAAAGGGCGAAAATTATTTTGCAACTTTTGCGAAGAACACAGGCGCCAATGCAAATGGACACGCTGGAAAGTTTCACTAATAGAGGCACAAGATGGTACTGAATGTTTTATTTTTGTAATACTAATGCAGCTTATTATGCATAAGAGCAAACAACTAGATACGGTCACTCTTACATGGCATTCTAATTGCTGTATTTTCGGTGGATCAAACTGCTAGAACAGTTAGTAAGACCGAGCAAATTCCACAGACACACAAAACAATCATTGATTGTCGGTGGTTTTCGGAAAGCGGCTTAAACGCAGTCTTTGAACTGTTGGGATGGGTTTTATATTGAAAACTGAGCCTAAGTTTAATCTCATTTATATATTTGAAAATTTAGACTTGTCTTTGATCGTCCACCATGAATTTGTTCCTCCTGTCCAAACCGTCAACGCCAAGTTTCACGTGAAAGTCCTCAAGAGACTCAAACGAAGAGTCAGTCGGGTTCGACAAGACATCGCAGGCGATTGGAAATTGCACCGGCTCCCACCGCCATTCTTGTGAACAGCTACCTAACCAAGGCCGGCATCCCAATGCTTCCTCAGGATGTGGCCCCCCGGATTTTTTTTGTTTCCTTGCCTGAAAAGACTGAAAAAAGGCAAGCATTTTGAGACGACAGAGGGGATCCAAGCAGCATGCAACATCGACTCAGAAGGAGCATATTTTGAAAGTTTTTAAGGAATTGTAACGATTGGTTCAATAAATTTTTTTTTTAATCGACTCAGTACTTTCCGGACAAACCTGGTATGTGTTAGAGCCGTTCACTATATAAAATCAACTTTCATAACGTGACTATCATTAATCAGACTTTGAGTTCGAAGCATAATACGATTAAGTTTCAAGAGAAAGCTGTACCAAGAAAGAGGAAAAGCTAATAATCAAAACACAAATCTTTGAAGTGTTCACCACATTTATTTGAGGAGAACAGCTGGTAAGTAGAATACTCGAAGTTAACGAAATCCTTAAGGTTTCAATCTGCATTAGAACTTTTACTCAGCTCATTCATGTTCATTTGATTCTAGATCTTTCAGGAGATTAGCAACTCACATATCATATGTTTCTTGGAATCTTTTCTGGAATCCATTTCTAGTAGGAGCTGTTCCACATTTAAAGTAATCAAGCTTTTTGTGCGACTCGTCATGAAGCGATATTAATTGGATAATGGTTTCTGTATACGCTTCAGATATAAATTTTCGAGACACTTTGACGATTTTTGCTAGTTTTATGATAAAAGCAATTAGAATAATATGAATTTCACAAAAATTGGCTTGACAGTTAATGCGCTGAGTTTTTAAATGTAAAAAACTCTGTAGTAATCCCTGTGCAACAAAGGGTTATAGAAGTCTTAGAGTAGAAATATTTGACAAGCCTCGGAATGCTTTTTTGCAAATTTCATATTATTATTTTGATATTTAAAAATTATTTAATAGCTTTTTACCGGTGACAAATGATAGCTGCAGTCTACTTGTACTATAAGTAGATACCACAAAACTCTCCTCAAGTGCAGGATGGAGGAAAAAAGGATTGAAACAAACAAACAATTCCAGGAATAAGATACCACAAACAAATTGTTTATTACCCAGCGTTGCCTTCCTTCCAAGAATACCCAAACCCATGGAAAATCAATCTGAAAAGGCTTCAGCTAATCCTTACTAAATTAACTTAATGTTATAAGAGAAATCCGATCCCTCAGCAATAAAATTGAATAAATTTGCCAGTAACGAAAAAATTTTAATTCAAGAGAAGCAAAATTTGTTCAGCAACCAATGCTGTGTGCAAATCTCTCCCTCAAATATTCTAGGAAATACACAATTTCTGAGAAACTCATAAATAACATAAAAGCGAACCTTGCTAATAAACTGGAGATAACTAGAAAGTAAAAAGGGAAATATTTTCCATTTAAAAATGATAAAGCGCCGAGCTCATAAATGTTATCTACATTTTTATGCCAGCAATATTTCTGCGTGGTACATAATATATGTATATAAGCCCAGCTGATGCCCGAAATACACACCGAAGTGCTCCTATATGTGTACGAATGCTTCTATTAGACTTTAATTGGGTACCCAAACTCGCGTGTACAAATTGCACGTACGAAATGTTGGTCCCTGCTACATATATATTTTCATCACATGGGGACGCATACACATAAAGGCGGTTACAGATGGATTCAACATTTCTGCTCGCATTACATCGAGATACGGAATCAAATTTTCTTTCATCACGTTGCTCTCACAGTATTTTGTTGCAACAGCTTAAAATTTTTAATTACCAACTCAATAAACCCAACAACACGTAGCCATACGTTGGAACCCTGTAGGAGTAGTCAGGCGTAATGCAAGTAAAGATGTTTGAGGATTGGCATTTTGAGGAAATTGTGTCATAATTTCCGTCCATATGGCGCAGAGGCATAGACGACAACAATATCTGCTGAGTCGGCGTTACGAGTATTCGAGAGAAAGATTCGGCGGAAGATTTATGGTCCTTTGCGCTTTGACAATGGCGAATATCGCAGTCGATAGAACGATGAACTGTACGAGATATACGACGACTTAAATATAATTCAGAGAACTAAGAGACAGATCATGTCGTCCGAATGGAAAAAACACTTCAGCTCAGAGAGTATTTGAAGCAGTACCCGCTAGGGTAAACAGCGGAAGAGGAAGACCTCCAATCCGTTGGAATGAGCAGGTGGAGAAGGACCCGGCTCCACTTGGAATCTCCAACTGGCGCCAAACAGTGAAAAGGAAGTAATACTGGCGCCAATTATGTCCGGTCTTCTATAGTGGAAACTTATAATCGAGTAGTGGGCTTTGTTTTTCCACATGGAAGAGACCCATAACCTTTATTAAGCACCAAACCATCCCGGCAAGCCCTCTTTACTAGTCTGAACAAAAGTTCCAACATATAAGCTCTGATTTCACGAACATGTGCCACGCCGCATATCAACGAGGGAATATTTGTGTCAATAGGTGACTAAATTGGTAAATATCCGTATGCTAGTTATGCCTGTATATGTGTGTGCGCGAATGTGAGTGTATGCCGTTTGGCTGAGCTATCGAATATCGAATGTCGGAGCAGTTGAATGGAGTATGTATCCTCCACATTTACCACAGCCAGCTGCTTAATTTGTGGCGGCAACTGGCAAGCGCACACGCATACAACCTCATATGAGATTAAACCGGCGATATCGTGGCGTGCATTTGAGGCGTACGAGCGAATTTGATGCGGAAAGCTAAAACAGATAATGACTGTTGAATGAGTGTAGGATTTTGTCGAGAATTTTACAATATAGACGAGTATATTGCTTTTGCTGTCGCTGCTCCTTGCCTGGCGCCAGTAGACAGCACTGCAGCACACGTGACGATTACTTGATCTCATTGGAAATTAGTAATACCCGAAAGTAATTATCGCCGACCATTAACTAAATGTGCATACTTTCACACAGCGAAACACATAGCCGAGTTTTCAAAGTGGAAAGTATAATAAAAGAAAGCAGAAGTTCGAGGTAATGGAATTTTAATTTTTGCTGGAGAAGTAGAGTATTTGATAAATTCGAGAATTAAGTACTGATGAAAAAATGATACGGACAGATATTTATTGAAATATTTGCGCACTCGTAAGCATTTTTATTTTTCTTGTTGATAATCTTTTTTTTCATTTGTTAAATGCGAGCTATTTTCTTTTATGATAACTGTTTGCAATTAAAGGACATTTTGTGTAGTAATGGTATGTTTAAACCAAAACTTAATTACACGATTAGCTTAATTGTTGCTGATATGGCTTTTGTAATGCAAAATTGTCCCTTCAACACCTGCTCTTCATGGAGTAAACTAAGTTAGTAACTGAACTACACTCGTGTATAGAATTTCTTTGAGAAACCCTGTCATATGTGTCATATAGTTGAGACAGAGGGAGAGAAAAAGTAGGTTAATTAGTCGAAATAAATTTTGACGGTAAAAAATTGTGAAAGCTTGATTAATCAAGACTAATGTGAAGGGAGAATTATTTGAAATTTTAAAATTCAGGCGCTAGCATGCCTAGTTAAATTGTTCTATCAGCGATACATACTAAAATTTAGAAGTCTTACTAAGAAAGATGGTACTATTAGGGACACAATTCACCATTTTAAGACTTTATGATTGATTACATTGAGATTATCCTTCCTGGTTGATAATATGAAGGATCAATTATGCAATACAAAACACAACTCCGTTCCCACGACAGTCGAGTCAACGTAATTGGAACAGACCCGGATTTTTAACCGGCCAAGGACTGTCAACTCGACATAATTCTGCCGCTACAACAAAACACAACTCAAAGACAAACAAATTGAAATTGTCACCAATATCAGGACGCAAATATTTGGTATTGAGAAGAGTCTTTTTGAGTATTTGTGAATAATCGTACATACGACATGACCTAGCCAGCGCAGCCACTGCCTCTTAATTCGCTAAACTATGTCCATGTCGTCATATATCTCATACAGCTCATTGTTCCATCGAATGCGATATTTGCCATGGCCAACGCACCAAGGACCATAAGTCTTTCGCAGAACCTTTCTCTCGAAAACCTGAAACGTCGACCCATCAGATGTTGTCACCGTCCATGACTCTGCACCATATAGCAGGAGGGGAATTATTAGTGACTTATAGAATTTGGTTTTTGTTCGTCTAGAGAGGACTTTACTTCTTAATTGCCTACTCAGTCCAAAGTAGATCCTAAATTCGTTTGTCACGATCGTCATCAAAAGGAGGGTCTCTCATTCTAGGCAGTTGGAAATTTTTCATTGGGTGCGTTTTTTATGTGGCGGGTCCCGAGCCCAGCGCACTACCCTGTGGAGCCTTCTCACTTTAGCTCGCCTTCAAACTGATGTTCTTTGGCTACCCAGAGGATACTTGGTCGACAACCGCAAGTCGTGAGCTGCTTTAGCCATATGTAAAAGAATTGTTTCTGGCCACTTCCAAGTGAATGGCAATCAGAGAACTCTTCTCACTAGCGTGAACTTCTACAAATGACTCCATCCTCCATGAGAAAGTTTACACAGAAACAAAAAATTGCTTAAAGGTATATCATTAAAAATATGGTACACTGATTCCGCTTCTTTGCCTCTTCTAACCTCCTCTAAATACCGGACCGCCTGCATCTGGAACTAGACTACAGCTGATTGAACTCTCAATTTAGGAAGTAATTACGCAATCTATATTTGAGAAGGTTGATTCAGATACTCTCCAATATATGCCTTCATCTCGAAAATTTATTCTCATCACTTACGTTGATGTAATTGGAAAATTCTAAAAACAGAGATTCAAGCCCTAAAAACACTGTGGAATAAAAAAAGTTTGTCGGAGAAAGAGCGACCGAATGCATAAATTTTCAGAGCGCACCGTTTTGCCAGCCATACAAGCCGAAACGGTTCATTAGAGCTACCACAATTTGACTCAATACGCTCCTCACTCTTTTCGCAGTTCAGCAATTTGCATAACAAACGGTTCCAGTCAGTATTTTGACTCCAAATAACGGTAGCATTAGCAATAATAATAAGTACACGATGAAACAGTAGAACTTACTTAAACAAAACACACACATAAAGCGAAAAAAAGTTAACCGACAAACAAATAAACAACAACAAGAAGGGCGAGCTCGAGCAAAAAGTTTCGAAAAGTTTTTAATTAAATGACCCTTTTGTTGTTGGTGCAGAAATGAAATTTAATGCTGAAATCAAGACACTCTGAGACTCGTGACGCTGCAATCCGTAGGCAGGCAGCCAAGAAGCCACTCTGAGCCGGGTGTGAATCTGGGCGCGAGGGACACGTACACAGGCAAGGCGCACCGCAGCATGACAAGCCACTTCCGGCGGGACGCTCACTCAGCGCGAGAAACGTGTGAAAAATGTGCAAAAAACGAGCCAATGAGGTGTGGCTAGATCTCCGGCTTATTGGAAATGAACTCAGAGTGAGAGGGAATTGCATTAATTGAAATTAATTCTATGAATGGAGGCGGGAAAGTGGCGATAAAGCGTCTATGCTCTAGTGTGTGTGTGTGTTTGTGCGGTCAATGTGCGGAAAATGAAGAAGGTAGTGCATAAAAGGTGCTCGGGACAAGCAAGGCATAGGGAAGGTAATTCAAAAGGAGCAGCCACCGCAAGTGTGTTGAAAGGTCACTCCAAGGACCACTTGAGCAACGAAGCAGAGAAACTGTGGCGTTTGTATCAACTTGAAGTGTCAATTAATTAAAGCAAAAGAACTTTAAGTAAAAGTTGTCAAGTTGAGGGTTCAAAACAAGAATAAAAAGTGCATGTTTTTAATAGCTATCGAGTTGAAAAGCAAAAGGGTTCAAGGACGTGCGTAAAAAATGTACACAACGAAACATAAAGACAGCCCGGTGCACACGAGAAGAAGCGATGGCACTATGTGCCAATACAAATAGTAAAATAATGGAGTTTTTTTAAATTTTCATACATTTTTAAATATTATATTTAGGGAGTTGAGATGTTGAGTGACAAGAAAATTTTGAAAACGTGGTCCCTTCATAGAGAAGACCACACTTGCAAAAAATCTCGAGAGCAGTCAACGGGCTGGGCTCATCAGCATGTGACGTGCACTAAGGTCCACTCCAACCATGGCACTTAACGCAATTTTGAACATAATGCCCGTGGACATCGCCGGAAGGTGTATGGCCACGAAGGTGGCTATTAGGCTCATTCTTTAAAGAAATGGCTATCCTCACACGCTTTGACTACATAACGAAACATCTGGATCATGGAGTCCCCAAACCGAACTCTGGCGGTTCTTTCTCTGCCCATATACCGACGAGAGAGCCATGGTGGGAAGAAGCCATTGGAGGAGAAGGACAGTAAGCTTTCTTACGGACGGGTCAAAATATGGAGGAAGGTTGGTGGTAGGATTTACTGTCGGGAGCTCTCTATCAACACCAGTTTCAGACTTCCTGACTATTGCAATAACTTCCAGGCTGAGGTAGCAGCCATCAAGGTAGCAGTACTGCTCCGAAGTGCAGCCTCCTTCAGAGAAGTTACTATTCACTCAGATAGCAGGGCAGCGATACTAGCCTTGAACTCATTGACAGTGCGTTTAGGGCTGGTCAAAGAGTGCCTAATCTCGCTATCAATAGCATCGAGTGTCTTTGTAATAAGACTGATATGGGTACAGGGTCATAGCGGAATCGCAGGTAATTGCAAAGCTGATGACCTGGCAAGAAAAGGCATCCTAGAATCGTTATCGGTAGAATGGGAGCGGGTTGATGCTGTAAGTTTGGAAATCTTACCAGACGCCGTTTGCAGAAGCTGTTTGGAATAAAATGCAGTAGAAACAACTCAGCACTCCGTTTGGGAGGTGAAGACTTAGACACTTGGGAGCGCAAACCTTCAAACATCGCACCGAACTGGTGTTGAAATTAAGCGCCTTTGCAAATTTGTATTGGCTACCCAGCGTTTTGCCAATCTGTAAGTCGGAACACAAGAGTTCTTATTTTCAATGGCTTCACAAAGGACTGGATCTTTGATCATCCTCGAGACACTCGAAAAAAAAAATAAGTTAATATTTTTGTTGAAAACTTTCGAAATAAGGCGAAAAATTTTGAATTTAATAAGCCCAAAATTTCAAAATTTTGCCAAGTCAAAACCAAAATGTTTTCTAGTACCTTATACCATTACTTCGTCGGTAGCACTCCAGTATTAACCTTTCAACGCGCCAAATACCCATGTCAATGGCACTACCGATACCGCCAATGTGGAAAGCTCGTATTTTATGCGCTTTAGATTTTTAGTGATACTCGAATGCGACCACAAAATACCGAACCAGTGAAAATAAAACCGTAAAGCAAATAAGATCAGCGGAAACATTTGTAAAGGCAACAACAAAATAAGAGCAGCTCAACCTTGGCACATGCGCTGGATATGCATAAGAATGAATGTAACGGAATATGTTTAAATATAATATATGTGCTTTTTATGCCACATCTAATGCTCGACCTGGCATATACACATGTTCATGTGCATGTGTGCGAGTGCAGGTGGAGGGGGTAAGCACATCAACGAGATACAGGAATGAAGTGCCTTCAAACGGCGAGCCGAATGAATGAGCGAATCTTGAATGGCTGAACGTACGAACCGAGCAAATGAGCAAGCGAATGCTTGAGTGCATGAGGAATGTAGCATATATATAGGCGGATGAGCTGCTCTGGCTGAAGGCCGGACCTTCGCGCCCCAATAATTTATACGGCAATGGGCAGTGGTCGTAAAATAGAAACTCTCCGCTTCCATAGATTCAATTATTTTGTTATTCTCTTTTTCCTCAATTTTATTTTCTTTACAGCGCTACTCATTGCAATTCCGTTTTGTTTATTTGACTTGCTGCAAAAAAAGCCGCAAAAAGCGAAAGCTGCAATATAAAAACTCGCAAAGGCCACGAAAATGCTGTAAATAAACTCGTTTACCTTCAGACCTACACAAACACATACATATACTCATATATATAATATATATATGTATATCGCCTCTCATACATAGCTGAACGAGTGTTTGTCTGTATGTAGGTGTATGCGAGGCGAAAGTGAAGAAAATGGAAATGGCAATGTGGAAAGTGCCACTATGAATTTGGCTGCCAAAAGTTGTCAGGTTCTGCAAAATTGGCTAGCAAATCTAAGCGTTGACCCACAAGTCAGTAGAATGCAGTGGCTTGGAAGTAGGCGAACTAGCAAAAGGCGGAAACCATTAGTGCCATTTAAATGGTGTAAATTAGCTGGCGTTTGAGACCACAGTTTAGTGAGTTAAATTTCGTTCGCCACACACACACACACAGTCACATGCAAACACTAATTACCTACAAATTTGTGGGTTTAACAAATTCACGAATGTCGGCAACAAATTTACAAGGAGCGGCAGTGTATTTAATAAATAGATTGCCAACAAATTCATACAACTGGGTCAAGGGAAGCAGTAGTGTATAGTTTAGAGGTCAATTTGTGTTTGTTTATGTTTTTTTATAGATGTTCGGGTCCTGACGCAACCAACATTAATATACATAAGCTGGCATCTGTTGAATGAGAAATTTTCAGTCCAAAAAAAGTCTTCGAAACTTTTTTATAATTTTGCTGTTTTGTAATTTATATTGAGAAATGTGGTGCTACTTTGATTTGAGGTTATGCATTTAAGGTTAGGTGTATGTCTGTAAACCAAAAAATTAGCAGATGAATCTTTCTGTTACAACTTACAATCCATAAAAGAGTACAAATATATTCGCAAACTTACAATTGACAGCAATTGACTTTGTTAATTTATTTACAACTCGGGATCCAAAGGAAACCATAGGTAAAGTTTAGTTTACCGAAAGTTTATTAAAGTTCAACATATAATTATATAATAAGGGGCTATTTTACAAAAATTTTTTCTCATTTTTAAAATATTTTACTAGTTTTACATACACTATTAATGAGGAAATTCCGAATTTTTTGGAAAAAAATATTTTACAATATATTTAATTTTTTTTTCGTGTGCTTTCGCCATTTTGTGGTCATATTAATCGTCTACGTGTGCTCGCTATTCGTTGAATTGTGGAAATTTCGAGCGTACATTTTCTTTATAAAAGGCTGAAGTACCAATAAGACAATGGCTGCCCTCCAGGCAAGTGTTGCTGAATACCGCATTTTTTTTAGATTCAAAGACGTTCTCAAGAAATGGAACTGTCTCAAACCACAACCTTGCGGATTTTGAAAAAGGATTTCGGCTTTCAACCGTATAAAATTGTTCTCACTCAAGAACTGGAGCCTCTGGACCACCATTAGCGTCGTAAATTGCCGATTTTGCTTTGGAACAACTTGAATACGCTAACGATTTTTTAAGAAAATCATATTCTCCAATGAGGCTTATTTTCATTTGAGTGGTTCGATAAATAAATAAAACTGTTGATTCTGGGGTGAAGATAATCCAGAAATTATTCATGAACAACCATTACATTCACCTAAATTGGCAGTTTAGTGTGCTTTTTGTCCTGGTGGAAACATCGGTCCATACTTTTTTCGAAAAGCTGATTGTGAAGGGTGTCAATGAAGAGCGGTATAGATCGTTGATAACCAATTTTTTATGGCAGCAATTGGAAGAAGTTGATCTTGTCAACATTTGGTTAAAACAAGACGGGGCTACAAGCCACACAGTACGTGTAACAACCGAATAATTACGAGAAAAACTTGGAGATTCTATTATTTCAAGAAATTGTGAAATTGAATGGCCTCCAATAAGTTGTGATTTAACACCATTAGACTCTTTCTTGTGGAGTTATTTGGAGTCATTGGTCCTTAGTAAAAAACCAAACTCTCTTTAAGCTTTAGAAGTCAACATTTAATGCGCTATTCCCGATTTACGACTTGAATACTTCTATTGTTTTAAACTTTACTATTAATCCTTATAAATCTTTAAATAACTTTTTCAATTATTCGTTTCTGACATTCCATTTGATAGATATCACAAATTTTCTAGTATTAAGAAGGCGTCTTTGGACCCCGGTAGGGAAGTCTTGTGCGGATTTGAAAATAAATAATGTTAAATGAGCGATGTTTACATCTCATCATCTTAATGACGTTCTCTTTCCCAAGTTGGATGGTAAATGAAGTGACCTTCTAGTATAGTATAAAAAGATTCAGGCGGAGAAGTGTAAAGGTATCAAGATTAATAAGCATTTCGACTTTCAAACTCCCCAATACACTCCAAAAATACATCAGTACCATCTGATCAAATACCACACGGACTGGTCCATATTGAACCGATAAAAAAAATTCCTACTTTGTTACAATATTTTCTAATGTTCGTGTGAAGTTTGATCTCCACATGTTGGCTTCGGACGCAAAAAGATTAACTACAAGTTTGCTTGAAGCTTTGTGTTTCCAATGGAATCAAGGCTACAAAAACGTACGTATTGTAGAAGTGTTCTGAATAGCCGACTTTATCACGAACAGAAGCACTTCAGTACTAAGCATACAGTGAAGGTCGTGATGTCATTGAAAACTTGTCTTACGCGAGCTGTCTATCCACCTTTGTTAATGAGCCTTAAAGAGATAGCAGAGCTTCTCAACATCTCTTATGGTTCGACTCAATACATTTTGGTCAATGTTTTGGGTATGACTCGTACCAAAATACCGGAATCTTCTGCAGTAATAAGTTAAGTCATAAGTTGTGAGTTTATGATAATGACGTCGAAACTGTCCGACATTCGGGCATAATTTCTTGAGAAAAGAACTCCATCTCATACAAAATGCACTTTAATAGTTGCTTACTTACAATTATTATGTTTTTTTCAGTAGTTGAAATTCATTCAAAATTTTGATTTGTAAAAGAACAAGAAAAGAAAGTATCGGTTTAATTACGCTTATCTCTCTTTGCAAACTATTTTTGTTTAATTAAAAGCGAACATGTGCCTATTTTTGATGCGAAATACATTTTCCGAATACCGTTGCATTAGCTTCTTTGCAACTGGTTCGGCCGGCAGCCATGCACCTGTTCAAACTCGGTATTAATTACTTCTTTTAATGTAATCGAATCGCCATAGGGAAATGTTATGCCACTAGTTCGAGTGCTTTCTCAATAATAACTATTTGTGCAATGGAAAATTATTTTGCAGGCTTTGTTTAGTGTACATTAATGCAATTGCAGCGCACTTCACCACAGAAACATTTCCAATAGCTCTTCGCTTATTATGCTGCATGCAGCTTTGCTAATCAGCTAAGTAGTGCAAATTGCAATATGGTGTGTGTTGGTTTCCAAGAGTCAAGCATTGGAGTTCATTTACTTTACTTCTCTCTCTTTTTAACTTAATGGAATTGACCGAGTATGAAAAAAATGTCTTAAAAATAAAAAGGAAAAATATAAAAATTTCATAAAAATGTATTATTAGCAGTTGAGTATGAAACAATTAAATATTTCCAAAAAAAATACGAATATAATTATTAGTAAGGCAAGAAACTACAAATTATGAATATTTAGCCACTAACTGCAATCGGTACACACAATCAAGCACGCATTTCCTACTGGGTCTACGCATATCAGTGCTAGCATTGATTGAAACAAAAATTCTTCTTGAATGAGGAGTACATTTGATTTATTTGAAGAGATTCTCCCTGTTCGTGTACGAGGATTTTATTTGTTTTGCTACGCACATGCACGCATATGTACATATTTAAGTGGAATATACTCGGAGAAAAGTGCTTTGCTTTTCGCATTAATTAAAGCCCTGCCCAGTGTTCTCAATCAATGGCAAACTTTTTTTTTCTTTTTGCATATTTTTCTAGCCTTAAAGGCAGAAAGCACTCGCATTAAACAGAGATCAAATTCTGCATTTTCGAAATTTCAATGTTGTTTGGATTCGACGAAATTTTTAAGATTCAAAAGTTTACACAAATTCGTACTTAATTAACGAATTGTAAGAAACCCCCGAAGTATGTAATGAAAATTGCCAAAAAATACTAAAAATCACAAAAGCACGGGTTGATTGTTATTAAAGTGAATAAGTCCTCAAATAAATAATCCTGCTCGTAGAGATTTTTTTGAAGACTTTTTTAATAATGAATAGGTCTTATGCAAGCGAGTGACACAAAATATATTTAAGCAAATCATTTTAGGTTTTTTGTAAGAAAATGTACTACTGTGATCAAATTGAAAGCCGACTTTTGTCCATTTCATCTTCTTCAAAGTAATCTCCTCCCACTGCAATACACTTATGCCAACCAATTTTCCAGTCATCATCGCACTCCTCCGTCGTGATGGCCATCATAGCCTTCTTCGATTCAGCTTTTATATCCTCAATTGAGTCAAAAAGGTGTCCTCGAAGTGGTCATGTGAATTTGCTGAATAGCCAGAAGTTACACAAAGGTAAGTCGGGCGAATGTGGTGGTTGCGACACGATATTAGTTGAAAATGTGGTGAAATGATCACGAATAACCAGTGCAGTATGAGATGGTGCATTATGGCACTTCTTTGTTAAATAAATTGAGACATGGTGAAAATCGAAGAATTCACTTTTAGAGCCTCACAAAACGAAAAATATTCTTTGCCTTGCATTTGTTGTATAAAGACAAAACACAGTTTCTTCTTAGTATATAAACACCCGAACCTTTCTCGTCCATAATTATAGTTCAGGATTTTTTCGAAACATTTGAAACATAAGGTCAAATTTTCCCCCAAGGAAACCTTAAAGCGCCATCTTTAAAGCATTTACTTATCAAAATTAGTTCTCTACTAACAAGCCACAGAATATTTTACCTAGTTTTTACCACAGCTAATGCCAGCTAAGAACCTTGTATGCCTTCACTTTGCTCACACTCTATTTGTAACAAAGCAGTGATGTTAAATCCTTTAGCTCTTTCATCTCCTTGAACATTTCACAACATTTTTCCTTTCAAATCAAAAACAAAATTCAAATCGAAAATCAATTTCATTTTGCTGAATTCGCCGAAACAACGAATTGCACTCGAAACAAAAAACAAGAAGAAAAGTGTGGAAAATTCAAGCTTTCATCTGCAACAACTGAAGTTTGCTTTTATAGTTGTGTTGCGGTGGCTGAAGCGGGCATACACATATGTACGTGCACACATTGGGCGCCGGCTTAGCTGAGCTAAGACAGGATCAGCTTAACACTTCGATTGCTGCAGCGACGGCGACACTTTGCGTTGCGCCTGGCAACTGTACAAGCGCTGCAAGCGCACAATACGAAAAGAGGGAAAGAGCGAATGAGGCAAGAAGCTAAGAGCAGATACCGCACACAATGCCCGTTTACATAACGCGAAGAAGTAACTGGAAATGTAACACAGCAGATAGTTCAGCCAGCGAGTATCCTCTTTTTCTGCCACCGCCTGTCGTCTTTTTCTCTAGCGCGGCGCGAACAACAGTGAAAGTGTGGCAAAAAGAGCTGTATTGTGGCAGCCAATCCATTAACCGATATTAGATACAGCATATGAACGAATCGCGAACACAGGAAATGCGCAACTTGTATTACATTTTCGCTTCATTTAGGTCAGTGGTCGGCAACCGGTAATCAGTGGATGCCACTTTAATCAAGGACAGTATTTGAACAGCTCCTTTCATGATTTGGGTCAGCCGAGAGAGTGAATGTTCGCCTTCGAATATTCGAATATCACTTTTTTATATAATTAACAGTATTTGAAGCTAAGAGGATGGCGGAATGAGCTTCGGCCAAGGGATGAGTTCGAGTTTTACTTTCGTAAAATACGAGTTAGTATTTTCCTTTAAAAATAGTTGTGCCCCGCTGGCCTAAGTTGCATATGAGAATATATCTTTGCCGACGTAAAATCAACCGTGCGGGAAATCCGCCAGTGAACCATAGCCGAAGAAAAAGCATTCTCATCGAAACAGTTCTCAGCATGCACCACTGTCTTGTATTTTTTCAGAAAATATTATGAACTCGCTGTAGTTGTAGGCTGGAGTTTGTAATTGCCACCTGGCGGTGTCATTAAACAAACATCCCTGCAGGGGTGCTCGGGAGTAACGAGAACGGCGAAAGCCCTTTCATATATGTATGTGTATATGTGTTTGTGCAACAGCACCGACGACTTACTCCATCCGTCCACCTGCAGCGTTGGGTTTTACGGCAACAACCGTATAAAAACTGATGGCACAGGTGGAGCTGCGACTGAACTGCTCAATTTATGCTGTGCATGATTTTTAATTTTTTGCTTCATGGCTTGTGGCAAGAACAAAAAAGCAACATGCAAAAGAAGCAGGAGCAGAAGAAGGAAAAACACGAATATGTGCAAAAGAGAAACAGAAGGGGCAAAGTAACAAAATTTCTTGGCTACATGTTGCAACAAAGCCTAGGTGTATATAATATGTATGTATGTATGTATGTATGTATATATGTATGTATGTAAGTATATGCATGTGTGGCTGTGTGTATTTTAGCACACTCAGCTGCAAACTCCAGCCACACCTCCGTCGCAACGCCGTTTTGGGACAGCAACAGTTGCGACCATCACACCCGCTGAAGTGTGTGTGTGTGAGAGAGTGTGGTGAGAGTGCGGGTGGTGACAGCCGCTGGGGGAGGCGTCAAAATGGCTGCTGCTTGTGTATGCGTGTGTGTCGCTGTGCTGCACTGTGGCTGTGGAAGCTTTTAATTTAGTGCCCTGTCGATTTTTGTGAAATAGTAAAATTTATGTGCAGTTTAGTGAAAGCAACGAATTCGAAATGAAATTGACGAAGTGTGATGGCATGCCATAGAAAATGCTGCCAGCTGCAGCAGCAGTGAAAGAAATTCGAGCATAGCAGTAGGGCACCCCAAATATACACTTGAGTTTTGCGAAGTAACGAAAAGCGCTTTGCATACACCGACTGTGAAGCAAACGAAATTTACGAATTTCATGCAACTTGAAGTCAAATTTATGAGGTTTTTACTTTCTTCAGAGACGCAAAGTCAGGAGTGTGAAAAAAATTTGCGCCCAAAGTACGTGCAACAGCCGATCGGTGCAATAATTGAATAATATGTCCCTCTTACATACATACACACGCCGTTGTATGTATTGTTGGGTTTATTGGGTACCAACTACTCGCCCTTACCGCCTCAACTTTGCCTCGAGGCGCAAGCGAATGAAATTAAATTTTTTATTCAACATTTCGACATTTATGGCACTTGTGACCCTTTTGTGCTGATGAATGTTGATGCTGGTGATGTTGTGTAAAATGGCAGGCACTTGTATAGAAAAATGGAAGACAGCACAACTGAGCTGACTCGTGGCAGCACAGGTGTTACATCTTTTGGTAACAAGTGGGTAACAAGCTTTTAAATTACTTTAGAATTTTATTAGACAAGTTTAGCAATGGATTGCTTATTACAGTTATAACTTGTAGTTATGAGGCTTTAAATTTCTTGATGTATGAGAATTTGTTTGGTTAAAATCTTCAGCTATAGTTTTCGCAATTTCTTTTTCTATTTTGAACCACTTTTCTTATAAGTCAAAAGCTTAATACGATGCACTTGAACTCTCTACACCTTTATATAAGCAATCTGCTGTAATAAGCCTATTCATGTCATATAGAAGCTCCTCCGCCATCTTTACTTACAGTTCCACTTTGAAGGATTAATGCGTTCTTAAAAAGTGTATCCCTCCAAAGAGATAAGCTTTTACACTCGATTATTTCACATATCTTTCTAAGAATCTTTAGAGTTGAAAAGTGGTTTTGAAGCATATAAAAATTACATTTGACTTTGAATGATGACTATCATAAAGATATCTAAGAAATAACCCTTTTATATATATACTAATATATGTATATTTAATAATATACCGGTATGAAGTAAGCCTTAATATGCAAATGTGTTCCCTATGAACATTTGTTGTGAACTAGCCTTAACTTTCCGTTTTGTTGGACATCTGTCAAACATATTGAATAACTTTACAGTCACACCTTACAGAACAAATAACATCATATTTATTCATTGTGTTGAAAATGTGAATTTTTGTACCGAAAATGGACTATTTACGAAAAGCATTAATTTTTTGTTTCCATTTGAGAAAAAGTGATGCAGAGTCACATCGGAAGCTTGTCGAGGTATATGGTGATCATGCGCTATCAGATGGTGATCAAGATGGTTTCAACGATTCAGAAATAATGATTTTATTGTGAGAATAAGAGAAGAATACCAATAAAGTTTGAAGACGCTGCACTACAAGCAATATTGGATGAAGATGATATTTTGAGCCAAAGGCAAATGGCAGCAATGTTAAATGTTGTAAAACAAACAATTTCAGACCGTTTGAAAGCTATGGGAAGACCCAAAAAAGAGGAACATGAGTCCTACATGAATTGAATGGAAGACAAATGGAAAACAACGAAACATTTATGAAATTTTGCTTCAAAGCAACGAAATATCATTGCCGATGAAAAATGGACTTATTTTAAGAACGGAGAAAATCATCAGTTAATCCGGGACAACCATCGACATCGACTGTAAAAACAGAACGATGGGTAAGATGCAATGATCTGTAGTTGGTGGGATCAGAAGAGTGTGGTATATTTTGAGTTTCTAAAACCTTTTGAAGCCGTCAATACTAGTTAATATAGACAACGGATGATCCATTTGAATCATGAATTGATCGAAAAATGACCAGAATGAGTCAGAAGATACGAGTTATTTTGTTACACGACAATGCACCTGCACACAAAGCAAAATCGTTTCAAAGTATTTAGCTGGGAGCTATACTGCACCGCAGTATTTACCAGACTTGGCCGCTTCCAGCCACCATTTGGTTTCTTCGCTGGGAAACACATTGCTTGAGCTACACTTCGATTCCTACGCAGAAGTCGAAAATTGGATGTCTGATTGGTGTGTTCTTAAAGACGACCTTTTCTATTGACATGGTATCCACGAATTGTCAGAAAGATGCCCAAAATGTGTGAAAATTAACGGTCAGCGAAGCCGCTTTGCGATTCTCAACTCTATTCTCTCAACGCCATAACAATGTCTACTTGTTTGCCTCTAATTGTTGCACTATATCGCTAGCTGTTAGGATGACTTTTCGTTTGAGCATTTCTGCGAGTCGTCGTGGCATGGCATGAACCGATTTGAAATGTCCGGTTTACTGACTTTACCTCTTTTCACCATGAAAATATATCCCACAAATGCTTTATTGGATTTAAATGCTGCTATTTAAGATTTTCTTTCATATAAGCAAATTGATCTATTATTGACTCTATAACACAAACTTAACAACTGTTTCAGCCGCCATACAACCCATTACATTGTCTGTTCCATGTTAAGCAGTCGATAAAGGGCTTTCATTTTTTAGGGTTGTACCGCTTTTACGTCGAACAAGCTATAATTTCAATATTTGCAGTAATTGGTTTTATCCGCGAATAGAACCTTTTCCCAAAATTCTGAGAGTTTTTATACACGCCCTTTCAGAATCTAGGTAAAAGCGAAGCTCTGACCTCCGCCACAAATCGACATGACCGAAAACTTATAAAGTGAAATCACAAGGCATTAAATTAAAATATAAAACGCTTATTTGGCACACGAGATTGCAAGGGCAGCTGTGGGCGTAGCCCCGCTCTCTAATAAGTTTCTAAACTATTAAAGTCACAACAACCAAATTTGCTCAGCACAAATCCTATGTAAACTCCTACCGACAGTCTGAAATTGGAAGATAACGCCGGCACTCCCCATATAACGGTACTGTAATAACTACTATTAGCACAAAGATCAGTAACTAAATACGCCAGAGTCATTAAATTTTACCTCCGAAATAGTATGTGGAGGCTTCTTGGGAGCCGATTGGAAAATTGTATGGCGTGGATCCGCCCACTTAGAGAAATCACATATTTCGGAGTCCGACAAACCGATTTCGGCTAAATTTAGTACGTGGCAGTCTTTTTATATTCATATCTGACAGTGCGAAAATAGACGAATCGGAATACAACCACGCCTAATTCTCATATAGCACAATTTAATTCTATTTGATCTTTCCATTTTCCAGTACACATATCAAGAAGCAATTAATATAAAAAACTAAAAACTTTGTACTAATAATTCCTTTAAAGTACGCCACCTTACTACCAAAAATTTCCCAAATCCAACCAAAAGTTCAAGCCCCCAATACCGGAAATGTGAACTCCAGTACCTATTGTTGACTTTTGACCGATAATTCGAGTTAATGTATAAGATAAACAATTGAAATTTAGTGAGAATCTTTTCTAGTAATAGTATCTCTGTTTACCAAAAATAGGTGGAATCGGGTCAATACTTCCCTGAGTCCTCATGTACCTAATACATACCTTCCAGGTGACTTTATACAGCATATGTCGGCCAATGTGAGAGTTATCTCAATAAATATGAGAGGGCGTGTTTTACTCATAATAATGTATCTTTGTGTCTAAAATAGATACAATTGGGCTAGAACTTGACCTATCCCCAATATAACTGACTTTACTGCATATGATTAAAGATTATTTGTAAGGTACCTAATGAAACCCAGGGAACATTTTTTTAGTATGTGGCATATTTATGGGGTCGATACAACCTCATCTCCTATATACTGCATATAATGATTTTCGTTTTTCTATCAAACCTTATGCCGAATATGTCCGTCAGTTTATAAGTTATATATAGTAAATTTATACATATAATACACCTTAAGGGGCTATACCAGTGTGACACTTTCAAAAAATTTTTCCTGTTTTTTTGCTTTTTCGATAGTTTATATATTCAAAAATATCCTGTGAAATCGGCAAGGTCGTATCTTGAATAGTTTTTGAATGGCAGCGTTCTAAACTGAGACCGCTCAGAGGTGCAAACATAGATATTTTTCAAAATTGCTGACATCATAACTCAACGGGAAATTGACAGATGGACTTCAAATTAAAACTGGGTATAGTTGAATACATTTTCTATACAATGTACTACGATCTTTTTGATTGGTTGAAAATTGTCAATTTGGCATTATAAAAACGACCATATTTTTCGTAAAAAAATGATTTTTTTTCTTAATTTTTGATATTTTTCAAAACCGTACTTCATTATATAGAAAATATATTTAAGTTTAATAAACGTTTTGAATTTTTTTGTTTCAGCTGCTCATTCGACCGGAATCATGCCAGCAGTTGAGACACTTTTTTTTCGGCACTTCCGCAGACAGCACATAACTCCGTTATTTTTCAATCTTTTTGTAAAAAAAAAAAATTTAATATAGCTAAAAATATACTTTATTACGTCGAAACATTAAATCTCGTACTTTCTTTAAAAAAAATTCATGAAAATCGCCTAATTTTTCATGCGTCACACTGGTATAACCCCTTAAGGTATTTTCCTGGATTTGATTCGTGCAAATTGCAAGAGTATAAAATATGCGGTTGCACCCGAACTTACTTGTTGTTTTTAATTTCAGGATTTTTTTCACCACTTCTAATTTTTTTCTTTTTGAATTCTATCGTAAATTATTTTACACAAAAACCTCGAAAACTTTATCAAATAACTTATTTGTGTTACGATACCTTAAGAAGAGGAATTATTTTTTGAAAGTGTACAGAGGCTTTTTCTGCTGAAAGTGGTTTTATATGGTAAAAAATAGAGTTTTTACAAATTACCATTTGGAAAAATGCGGAGTATAAAAGAATATTGATACTAAAATTTTATAATTGAAAATAGTCAAACTTATTTGATGCATTAAATTTTTTGATGCGTGATTGAGTTTTGATGCACATATGGAGACTTTTTCTGGTAAGTGTATTATATATAATAAGTCTATAAAGACCATAAACTTTTTCATGAATCATATTAATCCTTAATCAAGTGTTAGTGGTTAAAAAGCAATATAAAATTTAGTTTATAAACAAAAAATTCCTCAAATTGGATCAGCACGCCAATTATTTCAACTAAGCAATCGTGCAATCTCTACTCATTGTCCTCACAAGTTTGCCGCACCTGGCAGAAAATAATTCAAATGGATTACAAAATGATTTTATCGGTGTAATTTTTCAAGCTTCATAAAATTTCCTTCACTAGTCCTGCGGCATGCCGTAATTTAAAGTTGTTGCAAATATTTTATTAAATGCAAAATAGAGGAAAGTTGAGAACTCGCATGAAAATTGCATTGCGGCAAATGCGTACAAAGTGTAACGAACATATGAATAAATTTCAAACTACTTGGCTGAGCGAACTTTTAATATTATTTGATGCCATGACCCCAGCGACGGCAAGCCACCAATGCACCAGCAGCACGTGAGGCACACAAAGCAAAACTACTTTTGCGACGAGATTTCAATAGTTGATATTTAAAAAGTCATCAACGAAAGTTATAGGGTCAACTAGGCAGCAGCGGGCGCTAGGATTCCAAGTGGAAGCACAACTTCTACTTTCGCATACTTTGTTGCAGAGAAAAGAAAGAATGCCAGGTTGGGACATGGACATACACAAGCATACATAGAAGAGCGCAATCGAGTTGGCTAATCCTAGCCAATAGTTTGCCGTAATATGCCGAGACTCCGTCCGAGCCATTTGCCTGTGTGCTCAGCAAATGGATTAAACGAAGGTCACAACACTACATGTGTGTGTGTGTGTGTGTTGGGAAGAAACTCGCACAAAAAAGGCTTAATCTGTGTGGAATAAAATCAGCAGGCTAAAGTTGCGTGCAACACGTGAGCAAGCCAAGGCAAAAGTAAGTAAAACAAAAAAGCAAATAGAAAAATAATAAAAAAGCATGAAGCAACGAGAATATACAGATGAAAGTATTAGAATATTAGAGTAAGCGCAAAGTAACCAACAGTTGAAAGGCTTGCTGGGGAGCAACTGCGCACGGCAATAGGCGAAACTACATAAATGGCTTCAGTGCTAAAGAAAACTGCAACAACACACACGCACACACACACATAGTCAAGGCTAATAAAGCGGATGAGAGTGAAATGTTCAACAGCATAAATGAAACCCAACAGTGCAAATGTATGTGTGTGAGTATTTGTATTTCTATGGGCGTCACTGAAAAGGCTGTGGCGTATACTCAACTACGCTAAGCTCATCCATACTCACACACATACATGCATGGAGGAGCAAGCTTAGCTATGGTGGTGTCACATTCACTGACCATCTTGATGGTGATTTAATGATTGTAATATTTATGTTAAAAATATGCGGATTACCATATAAAATTAACCCTTTGAAATGGGAGAAGGACTAAACGCCTCGTGTGGCGCTTGTTGAAAGACAACAGCAAAGTATTTGCAGTGCGCAAGAAAGTGTGTGAAGTGGGCTTCTTCAGATTTCTAAGGAAAACTAAGAAGTGTATCTTGGTGTAGCCCATTTGCATTTTTGTTGTTGTTGCCCTTTCTAATCTGCATAATCAGTTCATTTGTGCGACAAAGTTTTTTTGATATACATTTTCGTGTAACACAAACTGGAGGGGAAATAGCTGACCAGAAACGGTACATATTTATTAGGGTGCGCCTTAGCTATACGGGAGAAAAAAAATATAGCGTACAGGGCATCCCACCCCCCCAAAAGTTGCATTAGAGTATAATATTATGTTCTGAAAAAAATTTTGGCGATTGGATAATGGGAAGACGTGCCGCAAAGAGGGTAAAGTGACCGTAGTTATTCAAAATTTGTAAAACATGGTCAATTTACCCTCGTTGCGGCACGTCTTCCCATTATCCAATCGCCAAGATTTTTTGCAGAACATAATATTATACTCTAATGCAACTTTTGGGGGGGAGTGATTCCCTGTACGCTATATTTTTTTTTCTCCCGTATAGCTAAGGTGCACCCTAATATTTATAAATTGAATTATAATTTCTGATAATCGCTTTTTCATTTTTTTCTGTTCTGAATTTAAAAACTTTCTTAAAAATTTGGAAATATGTATATCTTTAAGAATTTGTCAACTATTTATGTATAACTTCAGCGGTTTCACAAACAATACCAAAAGTGCATGAAAATATCCAACAATTTTTGTAAAGGTGACAACTCTCCTTTTTTAGAATTTAATATGCATTTTAGCAAACATATGAATATATGTAAATATATACACCGTAGAATAACAGACAACGATATTTTATAACAGTTCTCAACAATAAAATGTTTCCAGCCCAATTTCTAAAAAAAATTTTTTGGTAGCAAATAATTTTAAGTCGGGCCTCAAACCAAACCATGCGTTCTCCCAAACTGGTACGTGTCTTTACTAATAAATGTTATATGCAAGCTTAAAAGTGGACTAAATTTTTAGCCACCAGTATAGTAAAAAACAGTCTATATAAAAATTCTGTCGTAGAAATTGCGAAACAATTATTTTTATACAAGTATGCATTGTGCTAACCTTATGAAAATACCGCAAGTAAACAGCTATTCACACCATAATTTCTTCTTACCAAGTATACGATCTGCAATCCGTAAAAAGACCATTCCTACATAATTATGGCTCACACTTTTTCCTCTAATAATAATTTGTTTACTCATTCAGAGTATTGAAATGATCTCTCATTTGGCAAATAGACACAATTTGGCACTTAATGACTACTTTTTATGGCCACATAGGAAAGCTAATTCGAAAAGCAGCAATTTCACCTGCCAACACACAAGCGATAAATTTGTTTTGCCTCCCGCACTCAATAGATAACGAATGTAATTATTTAGAAAATGGGAAAATACAATTGCAAATTCCAGGATCTCTACTTCATTTTCTTAGTACCTACAAAAGTGTGTTACTGTCTATGGGAAAGAGGTCACCCATCTGTGTTTTCTGCCAACGCCACCAGGCTTGTTTTTGCATCAATTATGTTTGGAAAAAAGACATCTGTTATGCTTTTGCAACATGTTTTGCGTAATTTTCATGTTTTTCTATTCACTTTTATTCCTTGTTTTTCTTTTAGTTTTTGTATAGTATGAAATTACTGTCTGGAGGGTAATTGACTTAATGGCCCGTATGGAGTTAACAAGAAAATTGTTGGCTGAGTGACATTTCGAACTTGGAATATCTATTGCTGACGTTGATGAGTTTGAGTTTCAGTTGTGCGAATTGTTTTCTATTTTTATAGTTGGAATAATTGTCGAGATGCAAATTGTGTAGCTTTGGGGAGAGATAGCTAACATAAGGAAACAAGAGAAGAAGCAAGTAAATATTATGTTCGCTTGCATTGGAAAACGGCCGCCTTTGAATCACAAGCACAAGTAAGTGCTGTTTCACCAAGGCAATGCACCGTGGCACATGTCAAAGCAAACGACGGCGAAAATCCAAGAATTGGGTTTCCATATCTGGCCCCTAGCGACCATTTCCTGTTTTCAGATCTCAAAAGAACGCTTGCTGGGCAGAAGCTGAGGCCTATTTCGAAGCAAAGGACAAATCGTTCTACAAAAATAATACCGAAAATTTGAAAGGTCGCTATAAACGGCGTAACGTTCTATTAGGGTACCATGCTGTATACAAAATGTGTGTATGTTTCACTATGGTAAGCCGCGGACTTCTCAATTGACCTGTTAATAGAGTAGTCTGAAACATTGAAAGCTGCTACTAAAGCGATTGATTCGTAATGTGAATATGGAAATGTTATAGTGAAGTTGTGAGAGATAAGAAGACAGTGCTGCTACGAGTCACCCGCCATCTTCAGCACAAGTACATCAATTGGGAAGCGGAAAAATTTAGTCTGTAGTTGGCAATTGAGTCAATTCAAATGATTTCAAACACTAACTATTGGAGACTTTAAATCAACAAAAAAAATTACAACAAAATAGAAAACAATGTAATATCATTCTGAGATGCCGTGCGAAATTAAACAAAAATTTAATATAAATTTTCATGAAATTTTTTTCTTCATCGGAAAAGCTTTTTCAATTCTTATATAATTGGTAAAATAGCAAATTTTGCTCAGCTAAAATGCCACATTTTCAAGCATAAAGCTGGAAGTAAATTTTTTTCATAAAACACAAGAGCAAATGAATTTGAATTACAAAGCAAAGCTAAAATAATTAAATGAATCACAAATTAAATTACACAATTATTAAAGCAAAAAGAAGCACGGAAAGAAAAACATAGAATTTATTTAAAAAACAGTATTTCAGTTCTACTTGTTGGCATAAATTTGGTTTTGCATAAAGTGCGACTATAATTAAAATGTATATATTATGTTGATCATTGACAAATTGCTAATTGCCAGAAATATAAAAATCGGATTAAATGTGCAATTATATCGCTCCACGTTTCTATTTTGTTAATGTTTCAGTTTTTTTCACAGCGAAACTAGTAATAATTAAATTATGATTAATATTAGTTGGCCCATAAAGAGCAAATATATCAATTAAAATTAATTGCCTCGCATTGCATAATGGAATGACCTACTTTTTGCACTCGCAACTGGCAATACATCACTCAATTGGCTTCGCAATATTATTTAGCACATAATTCCATCTGAGGCGCAAACAAATGCGACTAAATTAACGATATTGGTTGATTAAAATCAATACCAACGCATTTAGTGGACGCGTATTGCTTGTGTTTAGTTCTCGCTCGAAATGCAACCCTGTGCCGAATTTGAGAATTTAATAAATGCAAACAGTATTTGCAATGTGCCGTTAAATATGCACATTTTCAGCTAAAACAAATTATTTGCGAATGCAATAAAGCGAATAAACAAACAAACAAAGCAATTAAAGGCAGCAAACAGCAACAAACGACAACAACGCAGCGACGTTGCAGCGAAGCAAACATAATTAACATTCAAATAATGGTGAGAGCAGTCAATTTTCAATAAACAATGGCGATATTACGCACATAACAAATTATTTTAATTTACTGCTGTGATTGTTCCTCTACTTTTTTATTGTTTTTTCGCCCCATAGAAACATCCCTCGATGTTGTTTGACAACTAACAAGCGCGCACTGACACACACACTGCTTAAGTGCACAAATTTACTGCGTTTTTTCTATTATTGCAACTTTTTCCTGGTTTTGCGGTTGCCGAACATGTGTACACCTGCGGCCGCCGCTGCGTATACGCAACACATGCTCCGTGGCGTAGGCAACAGCGTCGGTAGCAGCTGTGCGTTATGGCTACAGTCACGGCGAGAGGCGAAGGAGCAGCGGCAATAATAATGATTGCACATAATGAATGCATGAAATATTTATGAGCGCATTTTAAAGCCAAAGCAGAGAGGCAACGACAAAGGCAACGGCGACGGCAAATATGAAATTCGCATGATAACTCAAGTGATGCACAAACACACGCGCGCCGCCGCTTGAATGATGGGCTTGCATGTATTTTGCGTTTTGCGTTGAAAGACGGCAATCGCACACACACACACACAGAGATACTGACACGCATAATGCAAATAAATTGTAGGCGTTTGTTCGAAATGAATGGAAATGCGAAATTGTACAAGAAACAAAAACAAAAGCGCCAAAAGTGGCCCAGACAACACACTTGACGGTGCCGTTTGTTGTTGCTGCCGATTGTTGTTGCTCTGTGTTCTTTTCTATAATCGCAGTGACGGCTGCAAATCAAAGGCAAACACGATAAAGCCCAGAAGGATAAGTGTCTGTGCACATTGTCTTGATTTACCGCCGCATTTATGGTGAATGGAGTGTGGAGAGCGTGCGTTGCCAGCCAGCAATGAAAAAACAGCATAATATTTAGAATTCGCATGATTTACAGGCTGTTTGGTCGTGCGTTGATTTTTGTTTTAGATTTCTCGTTGCTTTGTGTGTTTTTTGTCTGTTATTTTCAATTTACATTTGTTCTCGGTGATAGTGGTGGTAAGCCATGGTAGGCGCGTGGTATACGCTTTGAAATGCGACAAAAATAATAATAATTCAAAGGTGTGGATTTCTGATATACTCATATGATGATTGGACAGATTATAAGCAGTTACTTTTCGGAATCTATAAATTTGGTAAAATAGAATAGTGAGAAGTCGTAATCTGGACTAAATATATTTCACTTTGGCTGAGTAATTTCACAATTCTTTTTGTAAAGATATTTTGGAAAATCGATATCTCCCCATAATAATGAAAATCCTGATTAAAATTTTAGAAAAAATTTTAAAATTTTTTCAAATATATACGCAACACAATTCTACCAGTGGGGTATTCATATTATAAATGTCGATTTGATTAATAAACAAAAAATAAGTGATTTCAGCCAATTAAGGTAACCTTCAGAACCATCTGTACTACATAATATATTAATATATAAGAAGATAAATGTAATATATGGTATACATATATGAATAAGTATGAGCAAAAAACAGTAAGACTTTGTTAGGATTCAAAATCTACGGCGTTCTTTTCAAAGTAATCCCCCTTGGACCCCATTCCCTTGTGCCAATGTATTATCCAATCCTCGAAAGAGTTGTTAATGCCAATCTTCCGTATAGCCTTCAAAACGAGTTCCCCGGAGCGTTCCTTTGAGCTAACTGAACAGCCAGAAGTCACAAGGAGCTAAATCAGGCGAAAATGATGGTTGCGGCAAGATATTGTATGAAAATTTCACGACAAACTCACGAAGCATCAATATAGTATGCGACGGTGCATCACGTGGTGCAAAAACAAATTGTTGTCGGTCCATAATTCTGGCCTCCTTTTACGAATAGCTTCTCGCAAACGACGCATAACACTCAAATAGTATTCCTTGTTGGCAGTTTGGTCGGTCGAAAGAAATTCGGAATGCCCCACACCTTGATAATCTCAAAAAACTGTCAACACAACCCTGGTTTTTGAACCGCTTTGACGTGATTTTTTTCGCTACGGCTCATCTTTGCCGCAATAATCAGCTGATTGATCGTCTTTTTCCGAGTCGTAAGCATAGATCCAAGACGTACTCCAGTAATAGTACGTTTCATGACATTCCTGTAGTTGGTAAGCATTGTTTTACAGAAGTTCACGCGACGCTGTTTTTCGATAAAATTTAGTAGTTCAAGTTGATCTTTCAAAATGGGTTTCCTGAACGTGGTTCGTTTTAAACGAATTTTCGATCCTCTTTGAATATTTGTACCAATCAAAAACACTTGCTCGCGACAAACAATTATCACCGAAGGCCTTTTCCAACATTCTGAATGTTTCCACACACAAAATTTAATGGAACTTATTTGTTGTCAAAGATGTCACTGACAGTCATACCAACCCAGAAAAAGAATATTTCTACGTTTGGATTTTCGCGCGAATTTTAAACTAAAAAGTCTTACTATTTTTGGCCCACAGTACTCACATATTTCCTTATCAGCTTACCTACTCATGTGATCCGCTAATGTTCAATGCGAATGAGTGATAAGACAGCATTAATAACGGCAAAGGCTTAGCATATGCCCCAGCTGTGCCCATGTGTGTTATATTTGAGTTTGAAAATAAATTGCGGCGTATTAATTGAACTGTGTTATTGTAATGAATGCAATTTGTAAGGTGTCGCTGAAAGTACCACCTTCCTTTTCTGCAGCCTCTTTTTAATACTATATAAATACCACCCGCATGGAAAACACGTGTTTCTCAATAAAGCACCACCCAGCATTGAGTCATGGAAGACAAATGTGAACGCCATGTGTGAGGGCAATCATTTTGCGAAGTGTCATATTATATTATAGACTCATTGACGTCACCTTAGCGTTTTTTTTCAAATAAGAAATATATGAAATGTGCATGAGCAATGCGTTCTTTTTGGATTAGCTTTCTCGCTCTGCAGTATTTTCATCACAAAACTCATTTAAGGACACTTTATATATTTCACCGAAGTAAAATTCACACAAATTAGTATTAGTATTTTATTTCAATCATCGTTCATTTGGTCTTTTGTAACAGTCTAGTGTTCCATCAGTGACAATGTTGAAAGGCTTTGAAACCTTCTCAGTGTTTAATATTTAATTGTTTGAAACTTCCCGGAAAATATATAGTAAGGCAGGTATTGACGGTTCATGATACCTAACGAAGAAAAACTATATAATCTACGTCATGCAATTTGGAACTTAGAGACCGATATAAGTTAAAGAATATTCTAAAGTTTCTGGTTTTAAGATTAATAAGCCAATAATACCGGGCATCTAAAATATTGCAATGAAACGCAAACGAGAAAGCTCCAGACTTCTTAGAACACTGCACTCCGAAATAAGGCAGAATGCCTTTTGTTGCATCCTATCGAACACTTGCATAGTGAGGTCCGTATGCTCCCAGTTAAAGAGCATAATAAACTCCTTTCCAAGCAGTTCCTACTGGGATGCTTTCGCAGAAATCATCCTTCCAATCACCTGCTTGAAGCGGAACCGCCTCCTAGGAGCATCAAAAGGTCATTCCTCAACTACGTCGACGACATCAAACAATGCGTCGACCAGACTTCGGACGGAACTAACTTTCGACAAGCACTGACCGCCATTCACAGTGAAGCCATCAACAGCTTTACCGACTCCCTCTCAGTGAATGGCGAACTTGGAGTCAAACCACCACCCATTGCAGACGAAGCGCTCGAGTTGCCACAAAAACGAGATTGACCCTTGCGCAGTTTCGTTCTAGATACTGTAGCAGGTTAAACTCCTACTTATCCAGAATACACCCACACATATCGAATATTTATCCTGCGTGCAATGAGTATCCTCATAACTCTGACCGTCTCTTTGCACGCCCCACTAACCTTACTCATCTGACACCCCTCTCCCTTTGGTCCGACCTCGTGGTAACAGCACGTTTCTTGGACCTACCGTTGGATGACGTCGATGAACACTTATCTAATCCTTACCATCCTAACGAGGATTAGGTACCCGTTACAACAACAACTACTGCATCTATATCAGCTTAAATATTTAAGGTCTAAGGCTGATTTCATTAAGTTATGCGGAATGTTGATTTGATAAGTTTTTCGAGTCAGAAAAACTCAGAAGTACAACGGCATAAAAGTCTTGGCACTCCGGTGCTTAACGGAAAAGTAATTAATTTGAAATGTTGTTTTGAATACAAAGCTGACTAAATACCCTGTACGTAATCGGGCACACGCGACATTGAGCAAATCTATTGCCGATATGATATTATTTACACGAGCACACAAGATATGTATGTATGTATGTATGTCTCTCAAACTCGTTGCGTGAGTAGGAAATCTAATTTGATGAAATGCGAATATTTATAACACAAAAGCACAAGTGTAGGCGACGATGAATAACATTCAAAGGAAACTGCCATCATTACGCACAACCGCACACATTCTACAAAAATAAAAATGAAATGAAATACAAATAAAGGAATAAACAGCAACAACCAAGAAGATGATGTGGAGAATTTCCATTAGCGGAGTCAAATGAGAGCCAAAGCCAGAGCAATTCACACGCTTGGCAGGCGAAACACCAAATCGTCGGCATTAATAATGATAAAGACGCAGAAACAAATAAAACGGGTAGGCGCACGAGATGGCTGACAGAAGAAAAGCGGAAGATGGACAGTCATATCAACAAATAAATGTCAGTTGGACAGACAGATAGACGCGAAGACTTGCTGATGGGGAAGCAATGAATAAATATGTGTACGGAAGCGGCAGAAATATGTGGCAAGGGGCAAAGGGGGTGATGGACGCAACAATCGCAAACGCATGCCGGCTAAGTGGCCGTATGAATAAATGAAGCAATGCTTGCCGGAAAATTGCGAGCAGTCGTCGCGCGGATGCGGATTATAGCAGCGCTGCTCACAATGCCTGCATGTGAGTGTGTGTGTGTCAGCAGCAGCATATGACAATGACAAAGTGATATGTGTGTTGGGTGACGGTGGGACGTTGCCACTGCCGGAGGCGCAAGACAGTACGAAGCGGAAGTTGGGCTGAAAACTTTTGGAGTATTTAAATGTCGCTGGCGCAAGAGGTAATCGGAGTGGAAGGGCACACATTTGTTCGTTTTCGAGCGCTTGATTCCGTTCCAAATTGGATGAATGCAAGTATATTTAGTAAGAGTATTCTAGTGCCAGCCCAGTTGGAAATCAGACAATGATGCGCTGTTGCTTTCGGTGGCTTTTGTTCATATATATATTTTTTTCATTTTTAATATAGTTCTTTTATAGTTATAGTTACTAGTTTTATATTAGTGTTGCCATACTTTTGAGATTTTGTCATTAAAAATATTATTTAATTTTTTTGCCACATTTGTTTTTTGTCTGATAGGTTCTCTTAAGATAATCGACAGTTTCTCATGTTCATTTATAGTTTTCTTTTCTTAATTGGAAAAATATATTTTATTTGTTGCCTTTTTCCTGCTGGGTAGCTTGTGATTCATGCACAGGTATAGAGGTGTGTGTCACATTTGTGAACGCCGCTCAGCATTTAGCAGTTCGTTTATGTGGCAGTATGTGTAAGCATCTGTGTGTGCAGGCATTAATAAGGCTTACAGGCGCCGCATAGCATTTAAACTTTTCGTCATTGTGCCGCAGCTTTGGGCGTACAACTTTTTATGATCTTATTCACGCTCTTTTGCGGCCTTCAAAGTTTCTGCGCTTGGATAAAAAAGTTTCACGTTTATCTAAAACTTGAGCAAGCATGTTAAATTACGTGAAGTAAGATTTTGTGGAACAATTGGGCACTCAGTCCACCGTGAATTGTATCGATTGATTGTTTATATAATTAAAAAGAAATTTTTGAGAAGAAAATACTTAAAGAATTTTTTTTTAACAGTTTAGGGTTAACAAAATTTTATTCTTCTCATTATATCATCTGATCAAAATTAACCCAGACAGACAAATAAAAATAACATTTCCACGACTATTAGCACAAATATTTATTATCGTCTTCAAAAGATGCTGCTGAGCCAATACCAGCTTGTTATGTGGCCTTCAGTGCCTACAACGAATTCTGGTTTTTTCGGATTCGACTCATTTTTCGAACACCATTCGATAGATTGTTGGACAGTTTCGACGTCATATTGTTAAACGAACGTCTCGTCAGCAAATTGGATTTCTTTGATGAATGTAGGGTACTCAGGGCCTTTTACAAGGACCAGTCCGGATCAAATTTGATCACTTGGTTGGCTAGAACCATCTTTTGAAAAATATTTTCAAGAAATTTTCGAAGAAATTTCAAGTTATTAAATTTATTTCAATGATAGAACGAGTCTTTTAAATTATGCCTCAAATTAGTTCTAACCCAAGTAGTTCTTAAGTACAATTTCGAAAGAAAAAAGTTTTACGACTACATTATTATTATTATACAAAAGACATCACTTCATTTTGTCAGATTTTGTTTAAATAATTTTCAAAAGTAAGCTTTTAATCGCTCAAAAACATTTTACACTCAATCTTTAAGCCTTTCCTCACTTCTCACTATCTGAAGTTTTTTTTTTCACTTTCGACCCATCCTAATGCGTGCTTTCTTACCAATGAATAAATGTCGGTTAATTGCGAAAAGCACTCGATTCTACTATCACAAACATACTGTTTGTATGTAAGTGTAAAATATTTTACGTACGTAAAGACGTCTAACCCTCCGGCTGCTGCGTGAGCGTTCAGACGCTGACACATTTCCCGTTTTCAAATAATGTCAACAACCTCTTCCTTTACTAATTTCACACCCCTTTAAACTCAAATAAGAAAGTTGAAGCTGTACAACAACAACAACAACAACAATCAACAAACACCAATATCACCATATTTGGGATCATCGCTCCTACCACCCCATCCGCCCCTTACCGCCCACCAATCAATTCAATTTCAACAAAAGTTAATTGAAAACTGTTAAATGCTTGTTTTTTCCACTTGCGATTTAGCCGGAAAAAGTTTTGCTTCGAACTTCCATGAGTAGTCGTCGACTTACATGCTCGCACATAAAATTCCGAATGTTTGTTCAACGGCAATAAGTAAATCACCCAAAGCATGCTAACATTGGCAAAAACTTTTACGAGTAAGTTCGAACCACAGGATTCTTCAGCCTCAGCTGAGTGAGTAAGTAAATGAAGAGGCCGCCGTTGCGTTGCGGGGTCTGCTCTTAATTGAATCAAAAGGAATTGGTCAAGACTGAATTAAGAGTTAACTTCATAAATATGTAATTGCACGTAAGCTTCTAATTGTATGTATGTAGTGTGTGTATGTGTGACTGTGTCTTAATGCGGTTAAAGCATATCGGTCAATCGCATTACTCGGAGAGTTGAACTCGACTTTACTCAAACGCTAGCAGCTTTCAGTTTTTTGTGTACCTAATTTTGATTCGATTTAATGGAAAACTTAAGTTTAATAGAGATTTCGATGTTCAGCTTCTAACATATTTTAACTAAGTGATGTTTAAGAAGTCTTTGAGAGTGAGCGATTGGCATAAAGAAAGTATTCCGAACCCCGCTCATCTTTGAAGCAGGTCTCAAATGGTGTGAACTCTCTGAGTTATAACAGCTCTAGTGTGAAATTCAAAAATATTGAAATTCTTTTCTCATACATATTTCGACAAGTTTCAAATTTTCTCAAGACTATATTTTTAAATTTTTTTCATTGATTACTCGGTGATCACTATTTTTTTACATGTTCTGTATATAGTGCCCTACACTGACTTGATAGTTTTGATCAGTTCTGGTAAAAAATCGGAATTTGGCAGCCAAAATAGGAAAATATTTTGCGTAAACTTGTTTTTTTTTCGAACCCCGTTATTTTTTAATTTTTTTCCAACATTATCCAACATCATCCCGTTATATTGTAATTTTTTTTACGGATAAAATATTGCAGAACAAATTTTTTTCGATTTCATTAAAAGAGGTGGAGCATTCATTCTTCGCACAGTCGGAGTTCACATGGGACTCGAAAAATATTTAATTTTTTTCTTCAAAAATTTTATTATGTAATCTTAAATAAACGACAAAAAGAACGACGTGAAGTTGAAATGAAACAAAACACTTACTGAAAATAATAATTTTTTTTTGTCTTATACCGATAATTTTATGCCATTGAATAAAATGTCGGCCAAATGGCTACCACGGTTCCGTTTGCATATCTCCACCCGCTGGAATTTTGGCTGCATGTAGTGCGCTGAATCTTCGAACTGCTCAGGCGTTTTTACTTGATTGATGCCAACCTTTGATTTAACATATCCCCGGGGAAAATAACCTGGATGCGTTAATTCGCATGATTTTGGTTGCCATTTGACTAGGTCATTTCTCGAAATTAAAGAATCGCCAAACTTTGCACGCTACGTGTCCATGATTTGATGTGGAACATGAGGTGGCTTATCGTCTTGTTGGAAATAGAGATAGTGCGCGTCGATGTCATCAAATTCCAGGAAGTAAAAGTCGGTTTAGAACGTGTTACAGCGCCCGCTATCAATGGAAAGGCTGTCGAAACAAATATCCGTAGTCTGTCGTTTTCAATTCTTGTCCAAATCCAACAGCTAAATTCGTCAGGTTGCCATTGGAGAGGAACACAACTGTGCAGAACAACATTAAACCGACTTATTTGGGTTGACCTCAACACAAGTCTGAACGTCAGCAATATTTCTTTCATTATTGGCTTCTCTTTGACGGAAAGATGGCACACTATAGTGGAGATTATAATGAGGTTCGAATTTTGCAAATATGTGTTGAATAGCGGGCTCTGAAGGAGTGTTATGTCAAGCGTGTCTGTGCGAAGAGCTCTTACAGTATAAACCGGAGAACGTGAATTTGTGTAGTAATCTTGAACAATTTTCAAGCATTCTGCCATGAAACATGGCATGATGAAATGGCAAACCTTCCTGAACACACTAACAAAAGTTGACACATAGATAAATACATTATGACTACCAAGAGCTACGTCCCTGTTGGTGTATGCCCTGTGCCCAAATATACTCTTAAATAAACCCTTAAGGGATCGTCCCAGTCTGACCCTCCGAAAAATCATTGATTTTCGTATTTTTTTTTAATGTTGAAAATAAATAATACAATAAATTTTAATGTTGATTATAAATAAAAACATTCATTTTTATGCTTATTTATTGGGTGTATAATAGTTAAATAAATTGTTGAAATGAAACGTCCACCATTGCAACCGCAATTTTTATCTAAAACAAAAATTTCAAAAACATTCTTCATATATAGGAAAGTCGCTATTTCTTTGAAATTTGACAAAATGGCTGCGGTTTGAACAAAAAATATTAAATTTGACCCTTCTTCGACAGTTTTTCGTAGAAAAAATAAGAAGATTTCAAAAAAAATGCTTCCATAGCGTGATAGAGAATGACGTTAAAAATGTTCTCTCCGAATTGGAACTAGATATGTTCAAAACTCTTCCCTTAAGAGTGGAAACCGTTTTGAAAAACAACATTCTGAGAAAAACGAAAACGAGGCAGTTGTCTCGTCATTCGAATTTCGATTTCAAAATTTGAAAGAATGTTCATTACAGTGTATATTATCCAATAATGTAACAAAAAAAATCGATTTTTCGAAAATTTCACACTGAGACGATCCCGTAAAAATTGTTTAATTCAAAAAATTTTTAGACTTTCACATCTGGTATGAACTGTTCCAAGCCAAGGCAAAGAGCTCAGTAACTGACCATAACTCAACAGAATCATCTTTCGATGAAAGGTTTATTTATGATAATAGATACAAGAGATGCCCTGGAAAATCCATTAATAAATCCATCAACACAATTCTATTGAGCATATTTCTTCAAGAAGTTTAATATTTTTTGAACTCGAATATTCCTACCTATTTTTGGAAGCAAGAAAAACTTATTTTTGAAACCAAAACTAAACCTAAATTATATACATTCAATACCATAGTTGGACTACTTGATTATATGAATTTAAGATGCACATAACCATCCGCGTATTTCATATTTTCTAAGCGCTTTATCGCCAGCGCCAGCATCATTAACGTTTCCTAATTCTCTCAGCTTTTCTTCTAAAATTATTTTTAGGCAAATATACAATAAACAGCCCAGAGTTTCCTTCCCGGTGACGCCTGCTTTGCAATTATTGCTAATTGGCAAGTGAAGCTCAAGATTGTCGCTTTGAATATGCAACAGTTTAATTAAAGACCCGGCTTCTCGGAAATATGCTTATGAAATTTAAAAAATGCCACCATTTGTGGGCGTTTAAAAACTCAATTTCGTTTTTTATCAGCATTTCGTGCAATTGCGGAGGTTATTCTCAAAGCTAAATCAGATAATTTTTCAAAATGACATTCTACTAAGGAATTATAGGGCAAACGGATATAAGTAGATAGCGCTAACAAAGCACGCAAGATCTAAGGACGCACGTGCCAGTTAGTGCCTCTACTCAAACGAAAGCAAATGTCTCGCATCGGTCCATCCGCACTCTCTCCTTAAGTTCACCGTGAAATATGTGAGTGATTAGTGGCCGTCGGCTGAACGCATTGCCAAAGCGGCCAATAACAACAACGAAAAACTCGACATGAGAAAAAGAAAAGAAAATTGTGTTTAACGAGCAGTTACTCACCGTTGGCGCTGTCACTATTGACAGGCGGAAGCTGTGCGTAAACGCCGTTATGTTGCGTGTCCTTTGAAACCCGATGCAGCGCGTGCAGGGCCCACGTGGAGGCCCGCGCTGGGTAAATTCGCATGTCCGTAGGCTCAACGCCCACACCAGTTGCAGCGCTAACACTCATCAACGGAACGGTGGCAGTGGCACGGGCAGTGGCTTCGTTAGCCGTTAATGTGATCGTTGTGATGGGTTGCGTATACGCCGCGTCGCCGTCGGCAGCGCCTGTGGGCGCCCTATTGTGTTGATAATTTTTTGTAATTATTGGTGTAGCGAAGTGCATGTCATGCGTGTCTAATGATGATGGCGATGATGATGATGACGCCGACGAGTATGATGACCATGATGGCGAGGCCATCGACGAGGATGCTGTTTGAGGGGAGGTTCTAGCTGAAGATACAGTTGTGGTCATTAATTCCACTTTGTCGTGTCGGTATGCTAATCCCGGCGAAGGTTCACCACCGATGGTTTGTATGTTGTGTTGTTGGAGCGTGTGCGGCGCTAGCTTATGCATTTGCTGCTGTTGTTGTTGTGGGTAGTGGTGTTGCTGATGGTGCAGGTAATGTAATTCTAGATGCTGTTGTTGTTGTTGCAGCTTCTGCTGTTTACTCAATTGTTGGTTTTGTACCCGTTCCGCACTCATGCCCTTGGTTTCGCACTGTTGCATGCCACTAAATGGCCAACCCATTATGCTGAACACCACCAATATTTGCAGAGTCTCGGTGAGGAGCGTGTCTAGGACATTCGCGTTGCGTCGCAATGGAAAACGCATTTTTTGGGCTTATTAGCGTGCATTTAAGAGGTGGTGGTGACACGGAAATTTATTAAGGATTTTCTAGTTGCAAGCATTTTCGTCCACCTCCGGTCTTTACACTTGCACTAATTACGCTGTGTTGTTGTATTTGTTTCACTGTTCATTGCGACTTCATGCAGCTGTGCAAACACGTGGTGCTTAACTATTTTTCACCTCACACCTTTGATAGTGTTTCGGGAGCCTGAGAAATAAGAAATATGTAAATAAATAACTCACAGAGACAGGACGTATTATATAACTTATAGCGTAAATAATATAACTTGAATCAATCATTAGCAATATGAAAAAGCAAGAAAAACGTTAATATCGGCTCCACCGAAGCTTTGGTTGTTAACAGGTGCCATAAAATGATATATGTAACAAGATCTCTTCTAAAATTTCCATCTCATTTAAGGCCCTTTCTAAGGCACCTGCAAGCTATGGTTGCTTGAGCTAAACAATATTTTCGGAGCTTCCAGCTACCTCGTCAAAAAAAAATATGTTTAAGAGTTCCGATATTTGCAGCTTCATAAAAAAAAAGAACGTTTAAAAAAGTTTAGAACGACATCTCAAAAACTGCGGGACTACTTCGCTTATCTTTTAGGTAAACTAAAAAGTCTCCCGCCTATCAGAGTAAAGCATTTTATTTTGCAAAAAATCGTTTTTTTTATGCAGCATAGGTCCCTTCAAAGGACCCTTCAACTTTTCGATACTATTTTTGTAGGGCGATTTGGCGTTTGCTTCAAAGCAGGCGTCTGTTTCGGCTATCACCTCTTCATTCGATTGGCCTTCAGAATGAAATAATGGCGCCATATTTCATCCCTTGCCACATATCTACGCTAAGTCTCAAGTTTATTACGCTTGAACATCTCTAAACACTGCTCCGAATAACCAACTTGCCGTTGTTTCTAGTCAAAAGTGAGCTCACTCGACAACCACTCTGCACAGAACTTTCTCATACCCAAATATTGGTCAATGATTTGATGTACACTTTCAGTTGATATCTTTAGAGTGTCTGCTATCTAGAACAACTTCACTTTACAGTCAACCGAAATTATTTTGTGGTCCTTTTTGATGTTTTAGGTGGTAACAACCACTTTAGGGCGTCCACTGCCTGCATCGTCCTCGGAGCTCCTTTCGCCTCATTCAAACTTAATAAAACACTTTTCAATGGTTGATTTCAATGGTTCAGATTTCAATACTTTTTTTCATAAAAAGCAATGCTTTACGAAATTCTTTTTGATCGATTTTTTACAACAACAAAAGCTATTTTACTCAAACTGATATAACTCACAAACTAATGAGCCGACGGCTTTAACATTTATGCTCGCACCTTTTGAAGATTAAAGCTAACTAAATACCATATAAATCTATGCATCAGGTCGGGGACTTTTCAATTGACCTGGCACAGACGGAGGGACAGACGAATAAAGCTTCGAAAAGCTAGACTGAATCTTAGTGGAAAATATCTCCTTAAAAAATAAGTGATTTCCGCACATTTCTGTATTATGAGAACAAAAACCTTTTTTTGTAGAAATCAAGTAAAAATTCTATAAGCAAAAAGAGCTGAGGGCATAACAAGAAGCTAAGAATTACATCGACACCACATACTTTTTCTGACTGAATAAAGGATTGAAAAGCAATGTGCTTAAACCTTAGCTTCGCAAAGTGAAGCATTTGAGAAGAATATGCTGAGACGATCTTACCTCTGCTTCTTGCAGACTAATGCAACAATGGGCATGTAACAAATTTTAAGTCGCCGCATTGCATCTAATCAAACGATGCTCATGCAAAACCCCTATAACCAGAGAAAAGCGTATCTTGCCGTACGCAAATAATAGCGTGCTAATCCTTATATAAAGAGACAATAACTAAGATTCTCTATAGTGTGGGATTATATCCCACTTTTCTCGGGAACGCTATGTTTTACTATTTCTTAATTAGCTGTTCTCCGACCATAGAAATTAAAGCAAGGGATGGAATTTGTATCATTATTTAAGGCTCGAATTCTCATATCAAAACAATTCATAAAAGATCTGATTTAAGGATTTCTCTCAGATTTTAGTTTAACTTTCATTGAAATGAGTATTAGTATTTTCGGACAACTTTTACTGCATCTTCGCTTTATCCGCATTACATACACATACTAATACTAATACCATTTAAGTTTTTCCGTTATTCGTGGTGTTTTTGTTTATATTTGTGTGTTACCGCGTTGCAGCTGCCACAAAAACGCTGCGGTCGCATTGACCCATTAACAAGAAAACAAGCAGACTCATGCTTGCAACATGTGCGCTCCAACCACAAAAAAACAGAAATGCTAGCACTCATATACACAAATATACACTTGGTAGTCGAAGGTGTGCACCATGGCGTATACGCGCTTTTTAATAATGCTGCTGCTCTCACTCTTTACGGGAGCGTTTTTGCATTCATTTTTGTGTGCATCGTTCGTGGGTCACCTGCTCGGTTGTTGGATGGTAATAACTTTCACTTTCAGACCATAATTCACTGCGTTGGGCTGGCGTGCATGAGCCAGCAAAGGCAAAGGGACATGTCTATAGATACGTATACGTATGTATGTGGTACAATAGTGCATGTATGTATTAGTGCGCCAGTATTGGGTATATACGCAGTTATCTACTGCTGGCTGCAGGTGATTTCAGGGCTGTGCAGCACGCTCTGCTCGGCTGGGACGCAGACTGATGCAACTGTAAGCGTTTTATGTCACCCTCGACGAAGCAGTCACCGCCGCCGCAACCGCCACCACCGCTGCTTCTGCTGCATACATTTTTCTTCAGCTTTTCCTTTCCTCTATGCCCTGCTCCCGACTCACACGGATCGCAGGACGTGGAGCACTTAAATTTATAGTCCACGTTTTATGCTTCCGCTTCCGTTGCCGGTATTGCACTCACCGACACTTTCTCACTCTGCCCCCTAACTCCGTCTGTGAGATTGTTTCTGCTGCCGTCATGTACCCACTCCACCTCTCGTGCAGCTAGTAAAGCTCGTCTAACGGCGTAACACGACATCAATTTGGCTGTTGCACGCGCCAGTCCCGACCTCACCCCACCAACAAGCGCGCCCACCCAGCACATATGTTCGTTTCAACCTACTCTACATGAGTGTGTGTGTGTGTGTGCCGACACACATTTAATAGATTACAATGTCATATTTGTTACAACTCTTTGTGACACACGATTTGTTGTTTGAGCTCGTAAATACGTGTATCTCATGAATACGCACAAGCCATGCCGCAAGACACACCGTGGAAAGTGAAAGGAAACGTTGTGGTAGGGCGCACTCCCGGTAACACAGAACCGCATTGTTCGCTCGGTGGCCCTTGGAAGTGGAATTTGATGCGATTTATTCAGACAAATAGCGCGTAACGATTTTCCACGCTGGCAGGTGCATGTATGTATGTCTGTGTGTGCATGTCTTGCGACTAACTACTTGGCTGTGTTACTATGTGCTTTGCTGTTGCTGCTTACCGCGCTTACCACTGCTTATGCTCGTATTCAATTTCAAACTGTCAAAACGGTTTCTGCTCTGCGTCTGCTCAATGTTGCTCCGCTATTTCTATTTTTGGGGCAGCATTGCAGTTATTTAGCTAACTTCTACTATTTTCGTCCTTACAGAAATCAAATGCCTCACATTCGTCTTAGCCTAAATAAGTGGGCACACACACATATGTACTATGCACACACAAATATTGTGTTTTTGTATTTATTTTACTGTATTTGCTTTATATCGCCAAGGTAACTCAAAATAAATAAGCCGAAACATATTTGAGGTCGTGAACTTTTAAGGCACTCCAATCGAAATGAATTTAAGGCATTAATAATTATCTAAATAAATAAATACGAGTATAAATGTAAAAGCGTTATGTTTTCATTGAATTAAAATATTTATTTTCAAAATATTCTGCAAATTATTTTTTGTAATAAAATTCCATCACATCAACACATTTTCGTATGTTCTATAGAAATATACGCAAATAAATTTGTTCAACTGACCCTAAATGTAGGCAATATTATTTTCAATATTTGATATTTTTCATTTACAAGTTACAAAAAACGCCAGTTTTAATTTAACACCATCTGTTTCGAAATAACGAAGCCTTAATTAAAATTGGCACGAGGTGAGCCCAAATGTAGGCAACATTTTTTGTAAGTTCACGACTCTTTCTTTTTACATGTTTTAATTTAAAACTTTTAATCATAAAAGCGCACCAAAAATTATCGACTTTTTTACTTTTACTTTTGATGAAATATATATTTATATTTATATTTTGTTTCACTGGTGGTGAAGAATGCATAAATGCAAACATATTCGAAGCACTATATGAAATACGTACCCATCAGTACCTCATAACTATCGTTATGAGTGATTTTTTTTAATAGAAGGCTATTATTCGACACCAACGAAGGCAGCAATAACAAGGTTCAGTCTCGCGTATGATGGGGTCCTAAGAATTCAACAAAAAAAAAAAAAAAACCACATCAAGCAAATCGCATACGCGGATGACCTTACAGTGATAACAGTAGCTAAACAACTTGATGATCTCCAAAATAAATGTTATTAATGCTTAAATGGTCTGCGCCAATGGTTTTCTTCCATGAGTTTGGAACTGGCCGAAGCCAGAGGTTTTGCTCATAAGCACCAGGAAAATTGAGGAGGAAATAGCTCTTACCATAGGAGAGTGTGCGTTTACTTCACAGCCACAGTTGAAGTATTTGGGGGTAATATTGGACTCCAAACTGAAATTCAAGCAGCACTTGACAAACATAGCAAATAAAGAAATAAGATTCACAAAGCCTTATCAAGAATGATGGCAAATACTCGTAGACGTTGTGTGCACTCCATCCGTCGACTTCTAATCGCAAAAGATGAGCTCAGTTACACATAATATATGCTGCTCCAGTATGGATACAGGCACTAAACATAAAACCGTATGCCAGACCAATAAATGCGGTGCAAAGACTCCCAGCAATAAGAGTGACAAGTGCTTTCCGAACTAAATCCAGCGAAGCAGCTAAAGTACCACCTAGTATGCCGCCCACAGACATCCAGGGAGACGAATTCTCGAGATTATATGAGCTGTCAGCGCCAATTACAGAAATCAAAAAAATAGAGGAGAGAAAGAAGAGCCTAATTATATGGCAGCAACGGTGGCAAACCTCAACCAAAGGACGGTAGACCCACAAACTTATACCTGACATCCATACGTGGATGACGAGACAACATGGGGACCTGGATTTCCACCTTACCCAAATATTAAGCGGGCATGAGTGCTTCGGTGCTACTTATACAAATTTGAAAACCACGAAGTAATACCTTATCTGGTGGTTCCGTGGGAGAGTCTCGAGTTGGGAGTAGGTTAGGTTTAGCGAATTAAACCTGATATAAAACAAGAAAAAACGTTAACTTCGCTATAGTAATCCGATCAGAACAATTTTTTCGGAGATTATATTACCACGAAGATTATAGATACCACGTCAAATGCGAGAGTTTTCCATACCAGCCCTTGATTCCGATCGTTCGGTTTGTATGGCAGCTATATGCTATAGTAAGCCGATCTGAACAATTTCTTGGGAGATTACATTGTGGCTTTAGAAAATAATCTATACCAAATTTCGTGAATATATCTTGTCAAATGCAAAAGTTTTCCATACAAGAACTTGATTCTGGTCATTCAGTTTGTATGGCAGCTATATGCTATGGTGGTTCGATATCGGCAGTTCCGACAAATGAACAGCTTCTTGAAGAGAAAATGACGTTTGCAAAATTTCAAAACAATATCTTAAAAACTAAAGGACTTCACAAACAGACAGACAGACGGACGGACAGACAGACAGACGGACATGGCTAAATCCACTCAGCTCAACAAACTGATAATTTGTATATATACTTTATAGGGTCTCCGACGCTTCCTTTTGGGTTTCGTGACAAACTTAATATACCCTGTTCAGGGTATAAAAATATGGATCCAATTTGAACAATTTCTTCGTTGATTGCTATGACTCCTGTCAAATTTCGTGGAGCTATATACTATGGTGGTTCGATATCGGCAGTTCCAACAAATGAGCAGCTTCTTAGTGCGAAAAAAACGTGGGAAAATTTCAGATCAATATCTTTAAAACTGAAGGACTAGTTCGTGTTTATACAGGCAGACAGACACGCCCAAATAACACGGCTTATGAGACATACACTTTTGTTAAACAAAAAACTGCAAGAAATTAGTTATTTTACATGGGTTATTCTACACAAAATACTTATTTTAAATAATGTAAAATCGAAAGTTATTTGAGAATGTATTATAAATAAAACGAAGTTCTTATTACGTTTATGCAAAGGTCTGAGTTCAAGAGCACATCATTTGATCTTTAAATAGTTAAAAATAATGCTAACCGTTTTCCATACAAACGCATCCATGGCATTAGTGAGTTTGAAAACTTGAACAAATTAAGATTTTCAATATACTCTGTCAGGTCATGATTAGCTATACATGTTTTAATAGGTGCCTTGAAAAATTTAGATATTGCTGTTCTCAATCGCTTACTATATTTTTGTAAATCTTTAGTGAAGGTGGATTTGATAGTAAAATTTTAAAGATTGTTAATTTGATTTTAGCTCTAGAATATGCACACATCGCCCGTCGCTCTTGCTATTATATATTTTTAAAAAATATAAAACATTGTTGCTACTTATTTTCTAATAAAAATCGACTGAGACTCATAAATATATCAATTTTAAATGAATATGCTGTAAAGCAGAATTATTTGATTGGGGAAATTACTCAAACAGAAACTTAAGCTCACAGAAAACAGAATCAGAATATATTTGTATGTGTGCGTGTTTTTATCTTCTCGTTGTACACAAGTACTTTACGCCTTAAGTGCAGAATAATTTTTCTCTTTGTTATGTGAGAATTTTATTTTACAACCAAATAACTTTCGTCTAACTCCATCCGCTACATCAACAATGCACGCAAAAAATTCTAACATTTTTTAAGGGTTTTTATTTTGATATAATCTTGATTTTTGCTTTGTCACTTTAATTTTGTTTTGCAGCCAAAAACAACAAACCGTTTTAGATGAAATATTCGAAAATTTGTTTGTTTACTCGCTTGTTCATTGGCAGCTCATTAAAATTCTTTGCATATTTTTAGGCGCGCGCACACGCAGGCCATCACGCCTCACTGCAAGCTGGCAGCAGAACCAACAGTTTGTAGTGCCGCGGCAACACAACAACACCAACTACAAATAAAAGCACGGCCAATATGTTCATTCTTATGCGTGTGTGTGTAGAAACCCCAACGCGTTGTGCAGTGCGAAATGTAATTTCTATGCTGCCGCTGCCTTTTCTCCCGTCTGTTCCTCCAACAGCTGCCCGGTGTGCTCTTTGTAACATTGTTTTTGCCCTTGTTTTTAACACGTCTCGGCAGCTAAGTTAATTTGCGCCTCAACCGCCAAGCGGTGTGTGTGAGGTATACGCACAGTTGATGGTGTTTGTGTGTGTGTGCTCGTATTTGGGCAGCTGCTAACACACTTTAAAGCAAACAACTAAATTTGTGCACACTTCAGTGACTACTGACATTTTCGTGCCGCTGTGAAAATGGACTCGGAGGCTTAGCGATTTTTATACCCAACGCCCGATTGCAGTGGATGTGGACAGATTTCGATTACTGAATTCAATCAACACGACAATCTTGCAAAGTCTGATGTATTTTAGCACCAGATTTGGTTAAAGATACTCGCGGACACATTTGCATATATGTATCTAGGAACGAAATAAGGCCATATCTCAGTATTCATAAAAGTGATTAAAAACAACTTTTTCAAAAAAAGCCAATACTTTTGTTATATTTATATTATTCGAGAGCTACATATGAGTGCCTTATGCTGTGGGCAAATAAAGTTATTTTTATGCTTTTTAAATTATTGCAAGTGAATTCATGTTATATCAGTGACTCATATTCTCTATTCATTTTGAGGCATCAACTAAAGACTAATGAGTCTAGGAACATTGAAGTTTCATTGCCAACTCACGAATAATTTCTATCCGAACTGTAAGTTGACATTTCGAGTGAGATAAAGGTGTTTTGTATATAAGAAGAGTTGCTTAATATTAATATTTATCAGACAATCTTTTGACAACCAAATTTCCATTATCACCAATGCTCAGAAAGGATCTTAATAACGGTATTTAATATAATTCATCTTCAAAAGCGGAGTACTTGTTAAATAAAAACCGCAGGGTATATATTTAAAAGCAGAAATAACCGAGAAACCGAAGGAAGTGAGCTTTTTGAGAACCGAATTTAATTGGAAATATAAAAAAAAAAATATTTTTCTTACAAGCTCCCGCTTGGAAACCTTTTTACCGATCAGAAGTTCATCGAAAAGGTCGAATGGTTCAAATAAGGAAAATTACTATACTGTAGTTATAGTCACAGTTTTTTGAACGCTCAATTGCCTAGACTTACATAATGTAAGAATTTAGATGGGTCAACAGTATTAACCCTTTTCTTTGCCCAAAAACTCCACTTCCGGAATATGTTTTAAGCAAGCAGAGGGCTTCTGTTGGATCCTAGAAACTTCAGTGAACTTTTATGACTCCAAAGTGATCTTACTCTTCATGATCTTCGTATTAAAGCTACACTACAATCCTTTCAACTCTAAATGCAAGTTGTAAAAGTACCCTAATACTATGTTCATGCCAAAAGTTTTAAGTGATTAGATTACATTTAATCTCTTCACTAATCTAGCCCGTTCTCACTGCCGTTGGACAGATGATAAAACAGATGTTTTTGCTATTCAAGAATTCACATCGCATAAGAGTATTTATATAAAATTTTATATAGTAGGTATTTTGTTATAAAAGCCATCTTCTTTTAAATGACTTCCATATAATGGAAATAGTGGACCCATTTTTTTATTTGGGAAGTCGATTTTCAGATGAATGCAGATTCATTGCGTTTGATTCATTTGTTTGTTAACATTTTTTTCTCTTTGTATTGTCTAAATCAACTGTGATAATGTAATAGATTTCCAATGCTGACAAGTAGATGGTGCTAAATCAGAGTCACACAGAAAGTTTTCACGTAGATTAGATTCAAATCATCTCGGAGACGAGATTTAGAACTGTCATTTTGGTATGGCGAAATCTTGTTTAGTTTAAAAGATTAGTGGCATAAGCTACTCAACAGCCCAAATCTTGGTATTAAGTGTCGGTCTGAACATGGTATAACTTTGAAACATCCTGCCACCAATTTCAACTTTTGTGTTCAACTTGTCTTGGGTGAAAATATTGCTTGTTTCTTTTAGATACAAGATTAGACTTCATTATTATCCTGTTTTCCCTTTTTTGCTTTGCTGCTGACTTTTTTCTTTTCTAGGGATTACATGTTTGGGGCCGACTTTTTATTATCATTTAATTTTGGCATTTCTTCATTTCTCTTTGGCGCTCAATCGCATACGCCGCCATTCAGGCATTCAGTCATCGCACTCGATTTGTACAATCAATCATTCGAATTTGCCGCAAACATGTGTTGTGCCTACATATTTGAGTGTATGCCGACACACACACACAAACACACCCATAAAATGTGCACGCACACACACGCTAGCAAAGAAGCATGGCCGCGCATTGTTAGCATTCATGTCATTGCTGAAAAGCTTGTAGCCGCTTTTTCCAAAATAGCTTCGGTATTGATAGATCTATTGTTGTTGTTATTGATATTGTTGCTGTTACTGTTGCTGCTGCTGCTGGGTGCGATGTGCTTGGCACAAATTGTACGGAATTTCGCCATGGCTTTATTTGCTGTATATCAAGCGCAGCGCTGTGCGCTTGTCTGCCAAATATAGCTTTTTAGTTTGCTTGTCCTGCCATTAGTTGAATTTCAAACAAAAAGTTTGAGAAAAAAGTTTGCCAGCCTTCGGCGTTTTGACCATTTTCCCTCAGTTCTGTCGGGTCCTAACTCGATTTTGGGTTTCATTTTCCGCTCACCGAGGCGTACGCCAAGTTCACATATATTTTACATCATCGATTCCAATATACTTACTACTCTCGTTGTTGTGCTTCTACTTACAACTACAGTTATTTGGAAAGATAAAAAAATTATGTGGTTTACATTTTGGGAGCACATTTCCGAGTGTGTACGTCCATGGCCCCAACGCTCATTTCATCGCATCGGCATGTTCCAACAAATAAATGTGTGGTTAAGCATAAATTTGGGTCATTCTGCTAGCACAGAAACGACTGTCATGGGAACGATTTTAAATTGATCTCGTAGACTGCACTGCCAGTCTACTTTTAGACGCGCCAACTTGGCTAGTCAAACTTTTGACTCAACTAGCGGCACTTCAAATCGAGTATATAAATTTAAATGTCGCTTTTACCATATATTATTCGATTTTCATTTTTATTTCAAAATGTGCCACTACAGTGTGCACATACATGTGCACGGGTGCGTCTGTGTGCGTAATTTTATTACATTTTATTTCTCTTACTTCGCCAAAAAGTTGCCTCGCATTCACATAGTCTCATATCGCACACACACACAGTGCCATGTATAGCACACACGCAACCGCCCGCACCTCGCACATAACCCTTTAGCACCGCAAGCGCCGAGTGGCCTACTCATTCGTAGGAGTGTTCTTGCAACGCTGTCTTGATTTCAGCAACTTCTTCAGCAGCATCTGCCGCCCTCTTCACTTGCAGTCACAACTCAATTCAGTACACTTCACGACGCGTAGCTTTCACATTTTTTGGCACTCAAGTCAACCTGCTAGATAGCTAGATGGCTACATGGCTCGGAATGCGCCTAGAAGCGCGCTACATTACATTTGGCACTTTGTTCATTTTTATTCACTCCTTTCATGTTTGCTCGTTGTTTCTTATACATTTTGCCATTGTTTTTTGTTTTTGTTTTTTTTTTTTTTGTGTCTGTTCTTGTATTTGTTATTGTTGTGCTCGAAAATTGTATCTTGTATTTTATAGGGCTTGTTGTTGCGGCAGTAGCAGCACTTAACACACATTTTCGCACTCAACATTCAACAACATTACGGCGGCTCAGCAGTCAGGCAGTCAGCCAGTCGCTCTGAGGGCAACCAGTCGGTCTACGAGGCAGTCAGTCGGTGCGTCACTGCGTCAGCTTTGTGTCTGTTGGCCCGTCTGTGGGGCGCTGCTCGCCTCATTGGTGGGTGCGTCTTCTCGTCGCTTGGTTGCCAGCTTCGATTGCCAGTGTGGCATGAAATTTAAAATTTTTCACGCACTTCATGGCCACACAGTTTTTAATATTCGTTTGTTCTCTGCAACTTTACACCACTGCAACGCTTTTTACACTTTCTCGATTTCAGTTTTTGGTCAGTTTTGGTTGGTTTCGGTTTTGCAAGTATTTAATTTCGACTCCAGTAGTTTACCGGTTTGCACATATTTTTGCATTTTAAATTTTCCGTTTTTGTTTTTGCGTTTTTTTACGACACGTTGTGGGATTACGCTTCACACTGCGTTGGCTGCGAGCGCACTGGGTCAGTGCGTGTGGGACTTGTGCGCTGTGTGCGTGCGTGTGTGTGTGGATTAAGCCGCGCGTGTCACATTGCACAAAGCCAAAATATGAATATTCAGGCGAATGTACTTTGGCTTTGGTTCGTTAAAGTGGCATTTTATTTCAAAAACACAATGCCATGCATTTTTTACGTGAGAAGTTTAAGCGTTGAATTTGATATGCGGAATTATATTGGAAAAGTGATTTTGAAATAGTTTGCCCTTTTAATTTTGTATTTTGGAAAATCTCATTTTCTCGAGTATAATGTTGAATTTCCAGTTTTATTTTTTCTTTAAATATTTCAAACACGTTTTTAATTTCCAACAGAATTCAATAAAAAAAGGCTGACTCTAGGTCCTACAGGGTTATACTATAATCAAAATTATATTTTTTCTGCAAATTGTCACCCTTAACTTAAATGTACTTAAGCTACTTAGATACTGCACCAATAACTTTAAGCCAAAGATCTACAACGTAGAAAGTTCTAATTTAAATCACATTTTGCAGTACCAGTTTTAAAGTTTAACTATCAGTTAAATTTTTTATTCCAAAAATACACAATTATTTGTAAACAAATCATCCAACTGAAAGCGAATCGATTGTCCAATGTGCTCTGGCGCTTCAGCGCTGGACTAACGGACCTCCACTGAACTTGGCAGGCGCAGGTCAACAAACAAAACTTGTGTGACTGCCAGATCCTGCTCAAGCCCAAAGTGAACTATAAGAGGTCCTTTGAAATACTTGCACTTAGCAAAGTCAATCTCGCAGCTATTATAGGGATTCTGACACTATCCTATAGGTTTGCACGCGGTACGGCTAAATGTTTTGTCGAAAGGTCTTTGTCAAATTTGTATGGATGAAGGTGAGATGGAATGATCTTGTCACATTCTTTTGTTTTACCCGGCTATTTACAGACTGAGGTTAAAAACTATCGGTAGACACAGTTATGAAGAACCTAGCGATATGGCTGGGATTGGTATTGTAACGGATTTCTCGATATTTCGTCTACCCTGTAGCTCACTCTTGAGTTCAATCACTGGATTGTTAAATAATAAAACACCAATTTAATGGCTACATTCTTATCTCTATTTCTAACTGCTTCCCTAAAGGCGCTGAAGGCCATCCCAAAAAGTATTTATGAAAATTGTTTTGAGGACTGGAAAAATCGTTTGACACAAATGTATTACATCTGGTGGGGATTACTTTGAAGGCGATACAATAAATATTCAAGAAAAACTAAGCATTTCGCGCTTTATTTACAATTTCCGGATGTTTTTTTGTCACAATGTATGTCTCAGTTGTTCTTAACACGGCAGCCTCTAACTATGAACTATCTCTGTTACACAATCGGGCAGTCCTTATATTGTATAATAAAAACATCGCCACTCGAACATTCTCGTAACAACGAATTTCGCTGTCTAGTTGATTCTGGCAATTCATGGTCGATCCGATGTTGTTCTATCATCTGTGTTCGTCACAGTCTTAATTTACTTAACAAAGTTGTGGTTAACTCACAACAGCTTCGTCAAACTATGAGTTGAGGCGCTTTAAAGAGTTTTTGGGTAATACAAATGATAAATATTTATTCAGTGAGTTGTGTCAGCCCTTCCAACCTATCCTAACCTGTACACCAACTTCTAGTATACAGGTCGACAGGTGACAACGGTGGAATATGTTAAGTGACTGGTTTGAGTTAGAAAGCGGTTGAAATAATAAATTAAAAAAAGAGATTTATTTAGTTCACGGTGCAAAATTATTTATACGATGTACGAGAATCCGATTTAGTTGTATTACGACAAAATTTCATAAAATATACTTATAGAATGAAATAAGGAGTTTTTAGCCTAAAGGCGGTTACATATTCCTACAATTATCATCACAAGTCAGGCCAAATTTGGACAATGTGCGGTATTCGTTTTGAATCATGAGTTATAGTCTGAAGCCAAAAATAAATTTGGTTCTTGGGCGATTTTCTTCTTATGGTAACAAAGAGACATTTAAGCTCCTTTAAAATACAGTAAGCCAAATCTGCTGGCTAAATAATGAAATTTCTTTTGGCATACATTTTACTTAAATTCATACAATTTATCGTCCATACGCCGCTGAGTCGATAAATACATAAATGATGTTGAGAGCATTTACTGCCTGTTTAATGGATGGCCGACTTGAATGAAAACGACAAAACGACAACACTTAATAACGTATGTCATTGTAGCTGTAATTTGATTGGAAACAAATACTTTCTATTTATTAAGAACATACATGTTTCTTAAACTGTATATATGTATGTACATATGTTTTTTTAAAACATGCAGTTTACAAAAAGAAATCCAACATATGCAATTTGAAGTTATGGTCAAGAATTTCGCTTTAATATAAAGATAAAATATTTCGGAAAAGTGACTGGCTCGGTTAGCTTGAATAAATGCCAGCTGAAGGGCACAGTTTTCGCCCACTTTCTGCAGCAATAGGAACCGCATGTCAGCAAGCCGAATTATCTCTTTTATGGCGTCAAAAGTCTTGGGCTTATCTGCGTAGACGAGCGCCTTCACATAACCCCAAAAATAGTTCAGCGGTGTTAAATTTCACAATATTTTTTTCTCGATCCCCAAATGTTACTTCGGAGTAAGTTTGTTCATTATGAAATGTCAAAACAAATTGAGCATAAATCAAGCAGTCAGAAAGACTAACTCCGAAAACGTATTTTGTTGTTACTTTATTGAAAATGACGTGTCCAAAACAGCACACGCTATTATTTATGTGTCCACACAAAATATAAAACTTTCAACATGGACTATACCCTGCTTTTTAAGGTCTTTATTGTACCATGATTTTTGTAATTTCAAGTTATTTTGGAAACAGAGCGAAAGTTGACCTAAAATCATCACAAAAAAATATTATTTCTGTTTATGAAATCAGGAAACGGAATTTTTGACATTTGAATAAAATTATAATTCTTAAAGAGCTTAACGACGAATAAGTTGTGCTAATATCAAAAATTTTGAAAGGAAAACAAACTTCTCATTCACGCTACAATCACGAAGGCTAAAGGAAATAAATAAACCATTACAAACTGTTATAAAAAGGCATGTCCACATTATTATTTTTTCTTTTTTTTTTGTAAAATATATTCACAAAATAATTTGCAAACATGATTTCTAACCCTCAAATTGTGTTTTTTGTTTTCAACACAAATACAAGACTCACACAGGCCTAAAGAATACTATTGGTACAGTTGTGCTACTGGCAAAGAACTTGGAAGCGTTCAGTACGTATATTTCTAGCTCACCGAAAACAAGTGTATTTGAGGAATGCTCACAGAATATAAACATATATGAGGAAGGCTCAGCACCTGTGTTACCATGAAATGAGTGGATGCGACCAGTAGTAGTTTTTTACAAACGAGACCTTCCTAAAATGGCAACTTACCATCAATAAAATATCAAAATTTATGGTAAAATATCTTTTCTAAATTTTATCACAGTATTAGTTTTGTATTAATATACTAAGGATCAAATAAAACTATTTACGTTGCTGTAAATAAAATGGAATCCTAAAAGTATGCATTACTTATTCATTTTGCTGCATTTCAATTACTTGTAGAGTAAACAAAAATATTGCAGTAAATTTGAAATAATGTTGATTTAAAAATATATTTTTTTATTATTGCAATTTTAAGGTCATATGTAGTAGTGGTTCCTTTACCTTTAACCGAAAACTCTTTAATGTTTGTTTTTTATTTTGCATTGAGCGCTCAATTCACTGGTCGCACCGATATTTAATTTGCATTAATTAAAGGCAAATAGCTGGCATTCACAAAACATTTTCATATTTTTTATTATTATTGCGTATTTTATTTTATTCATTGTAAAATATTCTTGTATTCTTTTCATGATTTCATATTTGCACAGTACTTCAAAAGTATGTTCTCCAAGCATATCAAATATTTAAAAAAGAAAAATGACAGCAAGATTTTTTGTGCATTTCAGAAATTTTATTTCATACTCGCGCGAATTCAGCTAAACACTCATATTTCTCCAATACACATTTTTGTATTTCCACCGCCATTTTCATTATTATTATTATTTATGAATTAATTTTGTTTAATATTCGGCTCACTGCTGTCAATTACCAGCTTTTGAAATAAATCCACATTCACAATCGCATTTCAAATGTATGATGCCACTCAATTCACTCTTATCCCTTCTCAACTTCTCAGCGCTTCGCTCAAACAAATTGCAATTATTACAACTTTTGTTCTGTTTGACACTTTGGACTTTCCGCCTCAGGCACTGCTTTGCCCTCAAAGGCGGCATTGATGCCATCGGATAAATCACTCATTGCACTCATTGCTCCATTCTGCGCCGCCTGATTATGATTATAATCCAACGTTCGGCATTCAACAGCAAATTCGCATGAATTGTTAATCCGTTATGTTCACACGAGCGTCGCGCTGCTGTTTCACACAATTACACGGTTATGTACATTCACCGTACGGTTGCGGTATACGCGTCAACACGCCGTTAGTTGTCCTTTATGACTATTTCAAAAATATCTTGGCGCTGATTTTGCCTTTTCAAAAATCCTTTCGCGTTCGTTGTGCTTTGGCACTGGTCCACACATCGTCCCGTATTGTTGGCTCGCCTCGTGCGTTCGTCGTCCTTTCGTCTTATCGGTTTGGTTGGTGGTTCGTTCGTTCGCCAGCGTGTTGATTGTCGATTGTAGGTTAGTTGCTGGCACGACGTGCTCTGCACAAAGCTTTCAATCACATGTTCTTTTGCAGATATGCTCTTTGGGTTTGCCTCGGTCTCAGCTGTGGTGTGTGTGGGCGTTACTTTGCGGGTTGCATTAATTCACCATACTATCAGAATATATCCAACACCAGTACCCCATAGCTAGTTGCTGCGGTTCTCCGTGAAAATAGTAGTGCCCCTTTCATATATGGTGGTGAAAAGTTTTAGCTTCACTTGAAACACCACACCTTTGAAGGGCACTGAATTTGAAACAAAAACAAAGGGGAAGGTGTGGTGGATTCATATTCAACACATCTCTGCTTTGTTTTTACCATAACAACCCTTTGTAGGTTTCGTTAAATATTTACTCCTGTTGTACGAAGCGGGGGAAGACTTCAACTACTAGACATTTCATATTTGGTATAAAATGGGGGAAACAACATATAAAAGTGAAAATATATCATGCAATAATTTACTTGAATTGAAATGCTGTTTTTGGAGTCGTTGAGGAAATGTTTCCAAAACGGTAAGACCGACCAATTTCAAATTTTCACACAATCTATGGTATATTGATAAGGTAGATGGAAAGAATAAGACTTTTGTTAATAATTTAGTTTTCTAAGCCACTCTGAACTGGAAATTTTTCCAAAAAAAATCACTTTTTTGTCAAAAATGAATATTTTGACAGGTGCTTCGACCATAACCTGTTTTCATCTATAGTAAGAATAAATTATTTTGGATTAAAGAAAATTTAAAGCAGAAAAATCTAATCGTTCGGCAGACACTTGTTTTCGTAGGTGATTCGGAAAACGCCGAAAGAAGCTGTGCGGGATCAAGGAAATCAGAAATGTTTTCGAAATAATTGGCCGATAATTAAACTACATATATGAAATTTTATAAAAGTGCAATTTCTTTGTTTTTTTATTAAATAAAACGCATTTTTGGACTTGTAAAGCTTCTCAAAAAAGGCTGGGTACAAAAGGAATCTCGATGTTTGGGTATCGCATGAACTGTCTGTGAAAAATTTAATTGAGGAATTGACATCTGCAATTCTTTCCTGAAACGAAATGAAATCGAACCATTTCTGAAGCGAATGCTAACAGAAGAAGAAAAGTGGATAAAATACGACAATAATGGGCGACAAAGATCATGGTCCAAGCGTGGTGTAGCTCAACAAAAGGTCGCAAAGCTAGGATTGACGCCTCGAAAGGTTATACTGAGTGTTTGGTGGGATTGGAAAGGAATCATCCACTACGAGCTGCTCCAGCCTGGTCGAACGATTGATTCTACATTTTACTGTCAACAATTGATGAGATTGAAGCGAGCAATCGAAAAACACAGCCAGAACTGATCAACAGAAAGGCCTTCATCTTCCATCAGGATAACGCTGGACCACACACATCTTTGATTACTTCGCAAAAACTGGCAGAGCTTGGCTTGGAAGTTTTGATGGATCCACCATATAGCCCTGACCTTGCACCATCGAACTACCATTTGTTGCGATCATTGCGGAACACCCTTAATGGAGTAAGTTGGCTTCATGAGAAGCCTGTGAAAATTACTTGCCGCTGTTTTTCGCCGAGAAACCAGCATAGTTTTAAACTGATGGGATAATGTCTCTAGCGGAAAAATGGCAAAATTATTCTACCAGAAGGATACAAATAAGTTCATTATAAATATAAAAAAAAAAAGTTGAAGTTTGATTAGAAATACGAAAAGACTTTTCCGATTCCTATGTAAGGAATACTCGTATTTGACGACCTAACACACTCTGGTATTGTTTGCTCTTCGAAACGCTCTTACAAAAAAAAACTCTGTTACGAATAAGCAGCCAGGGAAATAATGTATTAATTTCATAAGTTTACGTACCTAACTGAAAATGGTTTGGAATCATATTAACCAAATTATTACAACAGGGTGCTCGAAAATTGCAGAATTAAAAACAACCAATAAAGAATTGAAATATGGGGTCGTATTTTATCCATATCCACAACAAGCTAAATACAGGAAAATATTTATACGCCAGGTTATAACAGTTGGTGCAAGGGTGGGAAAATCTCGAGGACTGGTCGAATTAGTATAAAATGTAACAAATATTCCCGCAGATGTCGCTACATTTACTAAATCGATGTGAGAGAAACTTTTAACTAAAGTAATAGAATAGAAGCTCTCCGTAGTTTCACAGCAACTAAAAGCATTCAAAAAGGTTTAAAAACTCAAAAAAGCTTTCGAGCACAAAAAGCGCCAAAGCACTAAGGCACAGAAAAAGCTCACTTAACATTCGCCCCTTCACACTAAATACGGAGAACTTGCGTTGATAATAGCAACAGCATCCCAATTTGTCGTGAGCACCGCGTAGGATGTGTCCGACACGGCAAGATGCTGTCTTATCAGATTGCTCGGAAAGCTCGTCGCGTACGCACGCATTCGACGGATGTGCAACGCAAAGTAAAACAAGGCAAAGTGTGGAAAGCAAACAAAAAAAAAATATTAAATAAATTGTGAATTGTGAATTGTTGCGTTGCTGCTTTTTCCTCCTTCCCTCCAGCATTAACTGGGGCTTCTATAATTCATAAAACGCTTAACAATGCATTGCTATGAGTATTGATTGTGTCGTGCTCAAACAAAACAAATCTTCTGCACATGCCTAGGTGTGTGCAAATCGAATGAATACATACACACACAACTGGATTTAGAGCGATTTAATGCGAAGAAAGCAATTTGTGTCGCGGCAGCGGGCAGGTGAGCGCGGTTAACGCGGATAGTGCCGTCGACAGCAGACAATGCCGTAGAAGATGTGTGTGTATGTGGCAATGAAAAAGTGCTGTGCTCCTACCCACTGCTTCAGTGTAATGGTTACGCCGAAAAGCATGCAACAGATCCTTGAAAGCATATTAAAAAATTGTTGCACGCACGCAAACACATAACTAAAGCTACAACAGTGCTTAGCGCAGTGTCTGAGCGTACGTGTGTGTTAGTGTGTATCCATCAGCATTGCTAACTCTTTTGTGGCTTTGAAGTCAAGAATCATAAATACCAATCCGACTGGATATCGATGGCGTACAAGGAGCACCATAAACTGCGTAAATTCTAATTTGTTCGAAACGAAAAAGGTTCGTGTCACACATATACATATATGGTGTGTGAGTGCTTGTGTGAGTGTATTAGCGTGCAAACAAAAATAAAACTTTATTAGTGCATGTGAGCAAGGACCTTTGTCTAATGCCGAAAAACACGCTCGATTCCCTGCAGATCCTAATTCGGCATATAAACAGAGAGCTCCTTGTGTGCGTATGCATGTATATGTATGAGTGTGTGGGTATGGAGTGCGATTACTTACCACAACGGGGCTGTCCATATTTTGCCAGAACGATTTTCGCAGATGTATGGGATATTAATATTCCCCGTGAGTATGTGTTGGTGTGTGTGCGCCGTCTGCTTTGCTGCGAAATTGATTATCATTCCCACTTTTCTGTTGTTGTAGACTTGTAGCATTATTGTTTCTTGTTTTTGTTTGCTTTCGTTTTTGTTTCCACTCCTCATGTTACTGTTCTGCCATTTATGTTACTGTCACTTGCTATAATGCTTTGCGAGCCGAGCAGAGACCTTTTCTTTTCTGAATACCTTTGCCATTCACACGCACACGCGCACACATTTCATATGGTTTTGCTTTCTGTTTGTATATTTGCTTACATGCATTGTCGAACTGTCTGCCACATGACCCCTTTCGAGGCTTTCGAGTTGGCAAATGTTAAATGTCGAAAGGTAGATATAACTCATATTTGCCACACACACACACTCACAGACAGGCGTAGCGACATATTTCGGTATACAACCACGTTCGCAGCCAAACAACAGGTGCGTGTAAGTGCAGGTATTTGTGTGAGTTAGTAAGTTGCTTTATCTCCTGTGTGTGGGCAACAAAAACGCCGACCAACTTTGCTGTGATTAAGCAACCCACGGGCACAAAGGAGACGTTGTCTTAATAGCCTGCAACTCACACTCTGTACTGTGTGTTGGAAAAGTGTGTGAACTTCTGACTTAAATCATTTTAGTGTAAATAAAAGCTTCAATATCTCTTTGTAATTTAGAGTGTCACATTGTGCCTTCACAATCAGCCTAAATGTAGGCAAGCTTTAATATTTCGTCAACACTATAAGATATTACCTACATTTGGGCAATACGCAATTTAAAATAGAAGCTACATAATAAATATGAATGACTAATAACTAAAATTAATAAGAAAAGTTGTATTTCCATTTAAATCGTTCTCTAAAAATATTTAATTAAGCTAATGTTATCATAACAACTGTTATTAGTCACTAAATTTTATTTTGAACAAAATTTGTCAAAACTTTAATAAAAATCAAGCTTGAAAAGTGATGGTACAATATTGTGGTGGCGAACTAATAAATTGACTACCACTATCCGACAAGTCACGATGAGTTTCTTCACGAAGACACCTTAAAATTACCATATAGTGTTCCCAATTGACTATTTGACTCTTCATAAAGAGGTTATGTGGGGCCGACCACAGTATTCGTGGATATAATGTGTTTGTGTGGGGCCGATGGATTGCCTTCCGAGCTATTCATATACGGCGTCGAAGAACTGATAAGGAACATGCATCAGCTTCTTTGTAGAATTTGGTCAGCCGAAAACATGTCTGATGATTGGAGTTAAAGAGTGCTCTGCCCAATCCATAAAAAGTAGACTCAACAATCTGCGCCAACTACCCTAGGGAAAGCCTCCACAACAACGCATATAATGTATCGAACGTACTGTGTGAAAGATTAGAGCTGGTCAGTGTGGATTTAGGCCTTGAAAATCTACAACTGAGCAGATATTCACCACGTTACAAATCTTGGAAAATACAGTGGAAAAACGGACCGACACATACTTCCTCGTCGTCGATTTCAAACCTGCTTTCGACAGCACGAAATGGAGCTGCCTCTATGCCGCGATGTCTGAATTTGGTATCCCCGCAAAACTCATATGGTTGTGTGAACTGATGTTGAGCAATACCAAAAGCTCCGTCAGGATCGGGAAGGACCTCTCTGAGCTGTTCGATACCAAACGAGGTTTCAGACAATCGTGCCACTTCTTCAATCTACTCTTGGAGAAAATAATTCGAGCTGTCGATCTGAAGAGAAAAGATACAATATTCTTTAAGAGTGTACAGCTGCTGCCGTACACCGATGATATTGATATCATTGCTTTCTTCAGATTGGATAAGGAAGCGAGACAAATTGGTCTGGTAGTGAGCGAGGGCAAGTCGAAATATCTCCCGTCACCAAAAAAAAACAGTCGTCGCACTCGCGACTTGGCTCTCATGTCCCAATTGGCAGTCATAACTTTGAAATCGTAGATAATTTCGTTTATCTTGTAACCAGCATTAAAACCAACAACAACGGCTGCCTCGAAATCTAACGCAAAATATCTCTTGCCAACAGGGTCTACTTCGGACTGAGTAGGCAATTGAGAAGTAAAGTTATCTCACAACGAACAAACACTAAACTCTATAAGTCACTCATTATTTCCGTCCTGCTATATGGTGCAGAGGCAAGTACGATGACAAGATATAATGAGTTGACGTTACGAGTATTCGAGAAAAAGGCTCTGCAGAAGATTTATGATCCTCTGCGCATTGGCAACGGCGAATTTCCCACTTAATAGAACTTTGAAATGTACGAGATATACGAGGTCATTGACATAGCTCAAAGAATTACTTAAGAGACAACGGCTACGCTGGATAGGTCATGTCGTCTGAATGGTTGAAAATACTCCATCTCTGAGGATATTCGACGCAGTATACGACGGGGAAAGCAGAGGAAAACATCCACTCCGTTGGAAAGACGAGGTGGAGAAGGACCTGATTACACTTGGAATTTCCAATTGGCGCCAAACAGCGAAAAGGAAAAAATGACTGGCGCGCAGTTGTAAACTCTGAAACACTCTTCAAGTTATTTCATTTCTGTTGTGGCAATATCTTCATTGGAAATCTAAAATTTAAAAACAAACGATAACAAAAGCGAAAGCCTTTTTCTATGAATCATGGTCTTGGACAACCAAAACTTGTTGGTTGTCTATTCAATTTATAATATGCTTTGTCCAAATAAGCATAAGATGCTCTAAACGTCCAAGCACAACAAAAAAATGTTGAATAGGTTTCATGCCCCCATGGTGTCAGGATTAGGAGAAGGACATGGTTTCCACACAAAACCCAAAAGCTTATTCAAGAGCGAAATAAATCCATGAAAACATGGAAAAATAATTTCAAGCAATTCACAGTTTACGGAGATGCTTTGAAACTAATGTAATCTATCCCTCTATTGACTAATAATAAGGGAATTTATTTCAGAGAAAAATTGCCTGAGTGGTGTGGTCTTCAAAGTTCGATATTGCCCAATTTGAAAACTACATTCACAAATGGGTTGAAGGCTAAGTCACAATAACAAACAATGAAACATTTAGACTACAGCATTAATAATTGAACTGAAAATTTATACCCTGAACAGGGTATATTATATATACTACAAAGTTTGTAACATCCATAAGGAAACATAAACATTCTCCTTGGAAATAGATCGTTGACCGCATACATTTTCACATAGTTTAGATTCCATAAACAGGTTGATTGCTCGTGAGGGCACGCATAATCAAACTAGCCCTGCTAGAGACGCTTGTCCGCCGTGACGCCCGGAACTCCTAGGTAGAGATCGAAAAGACCGTCACATATCGCCAAAGCGTCTAGAGCTGGCCACAAATTTATTGAGCCGGTCAATATATACTGAATCCAATACGCTTAGTTATGGCAACTGAGATGCTTCAACATTTCTCTGGCGAAAGCTGGACAGTGGAGGTGTAAGTGTTTAAATGTTTTCACCTCATCTTCCTCATTTGCATCCTCCAAAATCTTTAGCCTCGACGCATGAATGCCAATGGGACAGTGTCCAGTTAGGCCTTGCGTTTGCATCCTGATGCAATTTGGATACGGGTTTGCCAGTGATTTCTTACAAAATAATAGATATAGTAATGGAAATGATACTTGTGAAGGGTATTATAGCTATGGTGCAGCCGAAATTTAGTTTTTTTTTATATAGAGAAAAATGTATTTCCTAGAATTTGCATACAAACATACCTAGGCATCACATAGAGCTTACGATTCGTCCAAAACCTGACATTTCTACAATAAGCATGCTTGTTTTGCATAAGCCCGTGTCAGCATTTCGCATTACCGTCAAATGAGCTTATAATGCTGACATTGCCAACCCAAACTACACCCTCACCTGCATACGCCTGTCTGTATGTGTGCACGTGCGTGTTTCCATTTGTTTTACTTCGCATAATTTCTGCCTGCTTAACTGTTTTATGACGCTTTCGTTTTGCGACTGTTGAAAGTTTAAACTTGACAAATTTTTCGCAACAAACGAAAATGGTTGTTGCCCTCCTTGCTGCTCGCTGCATGTTTTGCACAAAACTTTCTCCTCTCGCATAGGCACATAAACCTGCACACATACACACACAGCCCCAGAATTTACAGGCACTGGCATTAGCCGCAATTTTTAAAAAATAGTCTCGCGGCACTTGACGAGGATTAAGTTAAGCGCCACCAAAGCAAAGTTGACTGCTGACAAATATGAGTTCGCTGGTGGCACAACACTTAAGCGCCGGCGACTTGCTACTAAACCACTATTTAAGTAGGCAATTTGACAAGAGCGGAGCGCGGCGGTTGCGAGCGGAAAAGCGAAACAGCTCCTGTACTTTCGCATTTGTGCAATTGCTCGACATAAATAGGCATGTTTTTGCTCATGTACTTATGTATGTACAAGTATGTATGCATGTGTCATATTTATTTTTAAAGTCTCATTTGTATTTTGAAAACTGCTCCAACACACTGGACCCTCAGCAATGTCACTGTCGCTGTCACATCTCTGCTGCTTGTTGAAATGCTACTTGCAAGGACTCTTTCAATTGCTTGTCAGCAGTGTGAGCCTAGCTGTAACAGTGCAAACCGGTAAATTTCATGTGTATAGCCGCGTATTCATTTCTACAGTGAGTCACAAGAGCTTTCGAGAAAAAAAGAAACAAAATTGCATAAAACCATTTTTACCATAAATTTTTGTTTTACATGAAATCAAAAAATTTTAATAAATCAGAAGTAGGCGGTATGATAAGGTATTTTCAAAGTCTTAATCTCGCGAACATCTCTTAGGTAGAAGTAAAAATTATTAGAGTTGACTGAGTTCGTCTCAGATTTGCAATACAGGGTTCAGCACTCGAAGTGTAACCAATTAAAAACCCATAAATTCGGTTTGGAAAATTATTTTTATTTATTTTAAATTACAAAATGTGTGAAATTAATCATAAATTCAGGACCAATTCACTTTTTCTCGATATGACCACCTTTTGCCTCAACCATGGCCTTGAAACGGTCAAAAAACGAATCGCAAGCTGCCCGAATATGACTTGCTGGTATTTTGGCCCACTCACAGACAATGGCTTTCTTCAGCATCTCGAGACTGGTGTATTTTTTACTTCGGACCTTGCTCTCCAAAATGGCCCAGAGAGAATAATCCATTGGATTGGCATCTGGTGCATTCGAGAGCCATTGTGTGGTCGTAATGAAGTTCGGAACGTTGTTTTTCAGCCATTCTTGGTTCACTTGTGAAACGGGTGCTGCCTCCTGGTGGCCAACCGATGACTTAGATTCTCATATGAACGGTCGGTCCCTATCAATTGGAAAAAATTTTTTTTTGATCGGAATTTGACCGCTTTCGGCCAAGCGAAGCAACTGCTTCGCTCTCTCAAGTCTTACTTGTTGCTGCTTCGGTGTGAGATCATGCTCCTTTTGGAACTTGCAAGGCTTGACCTTGAGCTCATTTTTCAATATGCGTTGGATGCTGCGGTCGGATATTTTCAGTTCCCTAGCCATTTGATTGGCACTTCGTCGTGGATTTCGCTTCTTCACTTTCCGAACCATCTCACGTGACGTTGCAGTCATTCCAATTAAATGTAATATATGTACATAATACGAGTGATTCAAGTAGAGGTGCTTTTTTTAATAGCCAGAATTGGCAGATCATGCGTGAGTCGTGTGAAGCTGTCATGTTTTTTATTTTTTGTATATTGTTTGGCATTTCATCAAGTTGTTACGATTGAACAACTTTATAACAAAAATTTACGTTCTGTAAAGCATTTGTTTCGCGCGCTTCGCTGAACTTATGATCCACTTATTCGGTCTACTGAGTATTCTATTCACAACACCATCGCCCATCTTGAGACTCAGCTTTCGTTATTAGATATTATTCGTAAGACTAGCATCCAGTAAAGATAACAGATAACAGAAGATTGTGGAGAATCGACTCTCGGCGCCTTGCGTAACAGCTCAGACTCACGTATAGAACGTCTTGGTGCTTCCAACGAGATTCGACTGTTTTGAGCCAACTTTTGTTCAGCGATGTGGCCAATTTCAGGCTTAATGGGTATGTAAACAAGCAAAATTGATCCAATCGAAACGAAGAGCAACCTGAAGAGTTGCAAGAGCTGCCATTTCATCTAGAAAAAACAACGGTTTGATTGAAGCTCGTGATCTCAATGGCATTTGGTTTCACTATAACGGCGCCACTTCGCACACATCGCAACAATCAATGAATTTATTGAAAAACAATCCCACTACGATCCAGGCCTTGGGACAAAACATCGCGTGTGTCATCCGCCAGTTACCAGTCGAAGTGCTCGAACGAGCCATCGAAAATTGGACTCAACGGATGGACCATCTGAGGCATAGCTGCGGCCAACATCCGAAAGAGATAATCTTCAAAATAAATGCCAAAGAATATCTTTGGAATGATAATAAACATTCCCCATTAAATTTGAAATTGCTGTGTTGTTTAAGGAACTTCGAAATGGATCACCCTTTATATGTACTTTATACGGTCTCCGAGGTTTCCTTTTGGGTGTTACAATCATCGTGGCAAACTTAATGTACCTTGTTCAGGGTATAAGAACATATATTCTTCTCACATTACTTTTCCTAGCCATTTCATACACACTATACATATATCTTAGTTATATTTTTTATATTATATTTTATATCATATATATAAATTTTGTGGAGGTTGCTTAAGGATCCAAAATTGTAATATCCCTCTACCTACTGGTACACAATACCAATTGACCACCGAGACCAGAAAATTTGTTTAGTGTCACATAAAAAAGTGGGAGAATTTCAATAACAAAGCAAGCAGTTCTAGAGCCCAGAATCAATAGACCAAAAATTAATGTTAAATTAATGTATGGTTTAATTTTTCCTATAAAACTTGCACCTTAAGCACACACTGTCAATTTTGTTTGTATGTGTGTCTAAGTATGAGTAGAAATATTAGAAAAATATGTCATAATGCGAATGTGCAAGTGTTATGTATAAGACCTATACATATACAAACTTACTTGTGAGAATGTATATATGTAATATATTATATATAATTTTATATACATATGTAAGTATGTGCTTGGCAACTGTGCCGGTGTAGTTGACACGCAATGTGACTAAACGAATGGCAATCGCATTTCGAGTGTGAAGGACTACAACTACTGATTCCGTTATCCAATTAGTGATTGTGCTCGCATTTTACCTTCATTTTCTAGTAAATCGATTTTATATACTGAAGATAAGAGAAAATAAGAAGGTTATCTTTCTAATATAGACTGGCATAGAGAAAGATAAAAACTGGTACATGCCTATGTACGGTTAGTAAATAAGTCATTAAATACATACTGCACTCGTAGATTCAAAACCAAACTTTCACTACCAGCGTGATGTAATATTTGGTTGAGTCTCTCACTGTTGTTTAGACATTAAGGGTTTTCCATGAATCCATTTCAGCTAAACTAATCGATTCTATTACTAATTTACTTAAAGTTGAAGGTCCCTCAAGTAGATATACCCATTGTGCCCACTGGTTTCAAAGGTCTTTTTTGACTTGTAAAAGTCCTTAAATCCATAAACAAAGCAGCTTTAAGTCGAAGCAACGAGAAAGCGTGAGGTTGGTTAAGTCATATTTGACCCAAAATCGATTAATTTCACTTGGATATATACTTATGGATAACTTCGTCCTTTGCTTTACTCATAAACTCCTAAAATTGGATCACCAAATCCTCATTGAACGCCAAATCATTTGAACTTACCCAAATTGTTTTAAGTCAGCTTAGCGTGGTTCGCCAAAGATTTGTCTAACTACATATTTCTGTCCAGTCTGACAAAAGCCGGGCGGTAGAGGAGGAAGTGACAAGACGTTTATACTTCCTCCATACATCTTTGGCAAAGTGGTTCGATAAAATATTTAACCGCCCCGGCTATCAGCCTATTGGGTAATGTTCAGTCGAAACACCTACAATCGCAGTGAGATTGACTGTGCTAACAGCCAATAGGTCCACACGGTTTTCTCTGAGCCAGAAGAACCTCGCAATCGCACAAATTATGATTGTTGACCAGCGCTTGCTGAACTCACTAGAGGTCCAAAGGATCAAAGCCAGAACGCAAGAAGAAAGATGCTGTAGTGGTCTGGGAGTCTGAAATGGAGACTAACTCCCGACAGAAGACTCCATCACATACTTTTCCTCTAAACTGTGATACATTCGAAGAAAAGCTGACTACACCCTTCTCCAACAGCTTCGCCCCGCCGACAACTTCTTCCGCGGTATGTGAGGTGAGAAGAAACTAACGGAAGAAGGTTCTGCGATGCAGTGATCTAGATTGTAAGGATTGGATTCGAAGCAGTGGAGAATTTCTGTTTGTGTCTGAGCGAGCCGCTCATACCAACTTGGATGAATTTAATAGCAGCTTTCGCCGCCGGACACCATAGCTAAAGGTGCAACGTGAAAATAGCATAAATTGGCATTGTTAATATTGCTCTTAGTGCGCCACAGATGCCGATGAGGGCCGGTCGTTGAGCATGTTCCAGCTGCTTAGATAGTGTGGTTTTTCCGATATGATGATATTCTTGAGATTAGCTTCCATCTCAGACTTACTAAGAGCTCCTATATTCACCTCCGACCGTACGTTATTGAAGATCCCACGATATCACGAAACCAGAAAGGGTTGATCGTTAATAAAAATTATGAAACAAAAACAGTAATAAGACGTTCAGATTGCGATACAAACTCCTGTCAAAGAGTTTTGTTTATGAGCAACTTTGAAATACTATCGTTGAGATATGCAGGAAGCTTTGAGTTGCATTTAAAAAAGCCATTGAGTCTCTCTCAAAATTTTTTTAAGATAGCTGAAATATTGTTTCAACACAGAGTATTTTTTTCGTATGCACCGAATGCTAAATTTTGTTCAAGAGGAGCTTAAGGGACTTTCTGAAGGAAACGGCGTGTACATGATGGTGTACGAGGGCTGCTATATACATATATTCTAACCTAGGGCAACACTAAGTGCCAGGTGCAATCTGATTTTTCCATTGGAAAGTGTGACATTTTTTAGCATAACATCACTCAGAACGTTTTGTCATTTAATCGTGAATTGTTTTATTTACAGGGAATTAAAAAATTCATCTCGGCCAAAAAATGGAATTAACTCGTGAACATTTTCGCGCGATCATTTTTCACAACTTTCGACGTGGATTATCACGACAAGAGTGCATCGATGAACTAAAATCTTTGTATGGCTATGAAGCACCATCCTATAGCACTGTGAAAAAGTGGTAGAACGAATTCAATCGTGGCCGACGCTCGATCAAAGACGAATTCCGTGAAGGTCGTCCAAAAACAGCCGTTGTGCCAGAAATCATCGATGCCGTACGTGAACTGATAATGCAAGACCGTCATGTAACATACCTTCAGATAGAGGCATGCCTATGCATTTCTCCCACCAGCATACATTCGATATTGCATGAACACCTGGCTCGTTGGAAACGAAAAAAACATGAACACCTGGCCGTAAAAAAGGTTTGTTCTCGTTGGATCCCGCACAATTTGACAATCGCTCAAAAAAAGGCTCGTGTGGATTGGTGTAAAGAAATGCTGAAAAAATACGATCGCGGTGCTTCAAAAGACGTTTATAAGATCGTCACAGGTGACGAATCATGGATCTATGCGTATGAGTCCGAAACAAAACAGCAATCGACAAAAAAAATAAAATAAAATAAAAAATAAAAAAACCAAAAAAAAACTTTTTCGTTGGTAAATATGCCTATTTACATTATTAGGCCAGAAATATATATAGCAACCTACGTACCTTTCAAAACTGGCCAATAAACTCAAACTCAAATGTTATTAAAAGAAACCTTTACTTTGTGATCATTACAACAATTAAATTCTAGCAAATAGTAATTTAAAAAACAAAGCTTATTTAGAGAAGTTATAAATATAAAATCCAGCTAATCTGGCTCATTCCAAGGCTGTGATAGACCTCATTTGAGACCAGCAGAGTAAGGAAGGAAACTCCGTAAGCAGGCATAGCTCAATGCGCCTAAACATAATTTAATACACCATAACCGCATTAACTCTGGTTCATTGTGTTGGCATATATTGCCACTGCTGTGGTCCAATGCTGCTGTTAACGAGTGTTCTCCATGAGCACAATTCGATTGAACGTTTAGAATGAATCGAGATATGTATGTATGTATATACCTGGGTCTAATTAATTGTACGAGTGTATAAATAGCCAACTAACTGTATAATGAAGAGACCTAATTAGGAACAGTTATTGACGGCTCGCAAAGCCTCTCGTCCACTCCGCATCCGTCGTTATTTGAATACGCTCTTATTGTTGACATTTTACTATTTACAGTTAGCTCAGTTCATACCATAAGCAATGATAACTCATACATAGACACACATGTATGTGAAAATATATGAAACAAATTGACAGAGGAGACGTCAACTAATTAAGAACGAAAACGAGTTGTCCTTATTTAAGCGAACGGTAACTGAAACCCATAACAACAGCAAGAACAACAATCAAAAGTAATTGTAATTACAACAGAGAACATAACCTGAAGAGCGGGTTGAAGTCGATGTGATGCCTACGCGACGGTCGGGCGGCGCCACAGTGCGACGCAAGCACTCAATTGGAAATTTGCGTCGCGCTCATCCCGCCTCGGGTGCCACATGGAATGTGCAAGTGGTACGTGGTAAAATGTCATCTAAGTGCCTTTGGCATGCTTGTCGCGCACTTGTGCTGGGTCTGACGCTGATGCTGCTCGGCGCCGGTATGGCTACGATAGGTAAATTGCGTGTGCTCGGTATGTGACCAATTCAAAATACAAATGTTTTTATTTTTACCCTAGGTTATTATGCGGACCACCTTTCCACGAACTCTGAGCTGCGTGGTAATGCGACGGTGAGAGTCAAGAATGACTTGAAGGGCTTCCATCTCAACAACCTCTCTTACGTCGGACCGATTGTAATGGGTTTCGGAGGTTTCATTGTCGTTGCTTCGTGCGTTATGACATTTGAGGCGCGTGACTCGGCGGCAAAAGTGGTGCCAGCGCGTTTTCGTGCGGGTGCGAGTGGCAGCAAGACAACGGTGCGTAGTAATCAGAGCAGCGCAACTTCACAGCGACGCGCCGTTGGTGAGTGCTGACTGTTGAGTAATACGTTGACGCTGAGTAACACCATCTCTTACCCTTTTACAGGCATACAATTGCAGTCCTCGCGCTGGGATCAACAGTTTGGTGTGTTTCGCACATCGCCAGCAGAGCCGCCACCGCAGACCACACCGCAGCCCTTCGATCGTGACGCGCTTACCGCGGAGCTAGTCAAATTTTCAAAATCGCTCAGGTAAATGTAGTTTCCCATATTATGTTTTGTTATGTTCTGACACATTCCATTTAACTGCATGCAATCGCATTCGCTTTCCCGCAAGTAAACATTTATGCCAAAATCAAACTTAGCTCAGCTCTCAGCTCTAGCGTTAAAATCAAGAAAAAATCGCTTTCGCTTTCATTCCATTAGCGCATCCGCTCGCTTTTCTCCACAACTACGACGCCTCACCCACACTGGTTCTGTGCCAAATCTCTCCACACATGTCCCCCACCCCATCGCTTACTCCACTAACCTCTCACATTTGCTTTCGCCGAATCACAAACCACTTTTGTTGTTGGAACAAAAACGTCACCATCGCCACCATCATCGGCACCACCACCACCATCGCCAAACACCCACGAGCAGCAGTGGGCGACAAGTGAAGTCGCGCGGACCACGAATCAGCAATAGTTTGGTGCAACGCAACACTCGCGAAAATGGTGGGCCTTGCGCGTTGCTCCAGCCACCAGGCACGAACAAGCTCTACTGGCATGCGGCCTCTTTCGACGACGGCCTTCGTGGGGATAAGCATCTTTCAAGAGCCACGGTGGCTGACATGTCTCGCCGCTCTGATACGGCCAAACGTCATGTGTTGGCACGGCAGAAGCCGATTGAGCATGAAGAGGACAAAAGCAGCCCTCTGGGTAATCGCAGGTGAGTCGGTTATTGTGAGACCAATGAAAATAGTCCACCTCAGATTTACACAACATTCCACTCGCGAGATTTGTGTGTTACTCGATCATCAAAATACGAATTAAATATACGTATTTCTAATGGACTGCTTTTCTTGCCAACAGAAGTTCTACTATGTCAGACTCATCGTACAGTGGCCGCTGGACGGCACGTTGCGCTTCCATGGCAAGTCGCGCATCAAGTATCGATTCACGACGTATTCAAGTAGATCTGCATAGCCCCGAGGTATTGCCGAAATCCATACTGCGTTCACCGAAGCGCTACAGCTCAGGACCATCCGCCACTCCGTCGGTTGAAAAAGAGTTCAGGTAAGAAAAGACAACTTCCCCAAACTCTATCTTACTCAATTCATGCACTATTACAGAAGCCAGCTAAGTGTCTGCTCAGAACCACCCGCTCCCATACACCAGCTTTCGGGTCAATCGAGCTTAGAACCTTGTTTCCCCGAAGAACTCATAGATAACACGGAAGAAAAACCATGTACCAACATTGATGGGGTCGCATTGTCACCGGATGCACTAAACGTGGCCATTCAAACCATATCCATGACAAGCCCAAACCATGTAGAAGAACTACCACCACCACAGCCACCCAAGAAATTAAATAGCATTCTAAAGAAACCACGCCCCGACACACTTTGCCTCGCAACCAGTACAAAATCCGCCGTAGTAAGTGAGATCAATAAATCTCTTTGCCGCAGCAACTCCTCGCGCACTTTCTATAGACCCAAACCACAACTGCCCAACGAACTGGACGACAGCATCTTCTACATACGATCCTCTAGCGAACGACAAAGCATCGATAGTAACGAGCTCTACGATTCAGTGCAAGTTATAAATGAAAGACGAACAACGCTGCTGAGAGCGGAGAGTGAAGCTGCGCTCTATAATGTGAAAAAAGCGAGCAGTTTCTCACTGCTAGCCGAGATACCAGAACGTGCACAAAACAACTCGGTAGATGTGGAAGAGAATACGCCCAGCGAGCCGGCAAAGGATCCGCAGCCGAAAAATGAGACCACCGTGGAAATCGAAAGTGAATCAACACGACCACCGACAAGTGAGATCACGTAATGGAGTGATCGAAGTGTTATACGTATATAAATCAAATACTGACAAGTGTCAGCCGTTCTTGCGTTCAGGAAACATTAGAAGTTTTGTAGAAACCTCTAGAAAATAGTATATTTTATACCAAAAGCACAGAAGACATATTTTGTAGACAAATATTTCGGTACTAGTATATGTATGTAGCTATGTTCGTAGGTAAGTATACAGTTAGATCAGTTCGTTTTACATATTTAGTGAGTTTCTGAGAAAAGTTTGAGAACCACTATAAAATCGATTCAATAAAGAGCCGGCTGACAGAATTTATGCATAGGTAGTGGCTCAATCAAGAGGATATTTGTATTATTTATCTTTATTTTATAAATATTATACTTTATTGGTTAACTTGCAAATATAGAGATAGTGATATATAGCGCTCTCTCTTCCACTAAATACTCAATTAACGAGAGCGTCAAGCAATAAACACTAGATCTACGAACTTGTTACGAAACAATTATTTACCGATGTTGTTGTTATTTAAAATATTGTTGTTGTTAAATGTCTGTCTTATGCATAGTTAAGTTAGCAATTATTAGACGTTTCTACGGAACAATAAAAAATATAACTATCAATAACCAAAGTATTGTAGAGCAAGCTCACTCAATAGCAGAATCGCATAGAATAGACACGAACGGTGATGTTATCTTGCAGATCCGATGAAACTAAGTTTTATTTCGAAATCTATTAAATTTCTAAAGAAATATTTTGATGTTTGAGTTGTATGAGAAAAAACATATTTTCATATCACGAATTATTTCCTTTAAAAACGTCAAGTCGTTTAAAATAATTCAAATATATGTATATATCTGTCTTAAACGAGCTTCCACAAAGTATTAAATATAAACATCTATAACTATATAATCGCATGTGTTCGAACTAGTAGTATCTAATTAACTGAGTCTGCATATCTTTTTGTGATTAAAAAATGATTTCCGTCAATTTGCTCAAACAACTACGAAAACGAAACGAATCTATCAAAACATCAAGTCATTTTTTTAACAAATTACATATTAATAGCTTACTGTGTTTTTCAATATGTTTACTGGTGCTTAAACAAATCGGTCTTCCCTACACTAAATCTAGTTAATTAATTCCAATCGCAATTTATGGCAAACCAACTTAAATTACTCAACGAATTGCCGTGTTGTGTAATGTAATTTTTTTTCTAAAAAATATTTTTTCGATTTAAATTCTTTTAAATAACATATTTTTAAATTATAATACAGCTGCTCCAAAATAAGAAATCAGATGAAGTAAACTTCGTTTAATTACACCAACGATTAGGTAGAAAATGTGGCCTATAAAGGAGTTATCTTATATCGTTAATGCATATCATTTATATATTTATATGGAACAGACTTCGACTATCCTTCAAAAAATCATTCACGTCGAATTATATTTTGAAATCTAACTAAAATACATTTTTGTTAAGATTACCACACTTATATTGAAGACTGATGTGAATAATGAACACCGTTAGCAAGTAATTGCAATAGAAACAAGTACTGTCAACTGAAAACTGATATGAAAAGAATGTCCGGTATGAATTCATGAAAAAACACAATTTTATAAATTTACAACAGGTGATCCATTTCGAGGTCCCCTACTTTTTTAATGAAAAAACACAGAAACTTCAAATTTAAGGGGAAATGTTTATTATCATTCGAAATAACATTCCTTGGCATTTATTTTTTGAAGATTATCTCTTTCAAATGTCTCAGATGGTCCATTCGTTGAGTTCAATATTCGATGACTTGTTCGAGCATTTCGACTGGTAACTGACGAAAGACATGCGTGACGTTTCGTTCCAAGGCGGCATTGTCTGCTTAGGCTTTAGACTTTACATATCCCCACAAGCAAAAGTCTAACGGTGTGATATCACACGATCTTGGTGGCCAATCGACCGGCCCAAAACGCGAAATTATCTGTTCACCGAATTGTTCTCTCAATAAAACCATTGATTTATGCGATGTGTGGGAAGTGGCACCGTCGTGTTGAAACCAAATGTAGCCGAGATCACGAGCTTCAATTTCATTCATCGAATAGTCGGTATCATGGCGCTATAATGGTCGTCATTGACGGTTATGTCCTCACCGGCGATGATGGCGTACACTTTAAAAAATAGTTGTTACATATTATAAATATATACTTTTTTATTTACCGCTGAGTGGTCAATTATTTTATTATTGTCAAAATCCTATCAAATGCATTATATAAATAATAATATATTATTTTCCTAAGAGTATTCTCAACAACCGTAGACACCGAATAATCTAATTCTTCGAACTGTATTGGTTGCGTTCGGGTTCTTAACCGCTGTACATGTGATGAAGGTCCGAAATTGATAGGTAATACATATTAATCTTACTGACGTAACTGATTATTCTAACTGACAAAAGAGCAGCTTGTTTAGTTACTTGGACTGAAGCGTTCTAAAAGAACCATTGGCTATTTTTTCCAAAAAGTGTAGAGAGAATTTCGCTAAATGTTACACATAGCGCAGGGTAATTTTTTATATTTTTCTTATTTATAAAACTACAAATCTACAGTGATTTTGTTGCCGTAGATGAAAGATCGATTTTGGATATATACATATCACAGTTCATGAAACAAGCAATTGTTTCGTAAGATTTGTTCTGTAAGTGTATTATATTTTATAAAACGTGTCTTTCTTTTAACATTTTCAATTATTTGACGATCTCAGCAACCCTGATACCAACCTCTATCACTTTTAGAACCTGGTTGAACCTCCGTCCCTCCTTCCTCACTATAATTTTTAAAATTAGCCGAAAATTGATCCAAATGATTACGGAGATAGTCTAAGTTGATACTAGAGTTTGTCAGTTTGCCAGCATAGTTTGCACAATTTCTTCAAAATTTACCTGGAAATTTTTGACTATCAACACAGAATTTTTCAGCGATTCACTTTCCAGAAAAGTAATTTTGTAGTATCAGTACATATTCATGTTTTTCATACTAAATTCGGAAATTTTCTACCAATGTCACATTAACCTTCAAAGTCCAACGCTTTGACAAATTGCTTTATCCTTCCCAACTTGATCACGTATTATATCACTGAGTTCATTTTGAAAAAATAACTTTTGTATAGATCTTTCACCCTTTCCACACATTTGGGTATTTGGCGGCATTATTGTTTCTGAGTGATTCATGCGGATTCCTTTTGAAATGAAAGCGAAATTTTCTTGGAATAAAACAGGCCTGTAATTCTAAATATCTCCACGTTTGATCTTTAGTAAAACCTTTAGACTCTCTGAAAATTTCTACAAAAAGGAGGCGCAAACACCTAATCATGACTAGAAAACTGAATTTATATTACCAGCAAGCCTACAATTAGCAAAATATCAGAAATGCAATTATTTTAAAAACAAGAGCATACAATTATTCCAGATTTTTCAGAACAAAATCGTAATCTGGACGATTAAAAGCATCAAAATTTGCTAGGCTATCCAAGGAAAAAAAATTGTTTTCGTAGAGCTGTGTTATACTATATGCTTATATTTCTGGCGTCGGATATATAAGTTTAAAAACATATCACAATGTGACGACACAAAACAAGCTTGATTTGTTCTTTTCTCATCACTAAATCATTCCTTTGACTACTATTTCATAAAAGGAAATGAGGCAATTACTATGTCTAAAGTTTTATTTTTCTATTCTTAAATTTGTCAATAAATAAATAAAAATAAAAATCAAAATACTTCCATGAAATCTCGAAAATCAAATGAATGATATTCAAAATTTACATTTACGAAAAAAAGCCACGAAAATTTTGAAAATTGTATTTTCAGAAAACAAATCTCCAAACATCACACTGCATCACAAAAGTATTTGTACATTTATTTACTATAATTGTGATTTCCATACAAATATATATCTCAATGTTAGTAACGGCGAATGTCAAGCGAAACATTGAAGCGTTGATATTTCGTTCTGGTGATTAACACATACTTAGTATATGTGTGTGCATACGTAACTGTAAGTGTGTTTTTTTCGAAACTAGCGTTTTCGAAGCACTCCATTCCACAGGTGTTTCTCGTTCATGTGAATTGTTGCCTAATTACACGGATAAACTGTACAATGTAAGTTTAAAAAACAACAACAAAAAGTAAAAACAAAAATTTTGCAAATAATTGAAAGCAAATAACACAAGCAATGTACTTATGAAGAACTACTTTGTATTCATTATAGAAAATTAACAAAAAGAAAGAAAAAAACTTAAACAAAAATTTAATAAAAGCAAAGCACTCACAATAATATACTTTACTTTAAAAAATTATTGAATGTATGTATTTGTGTGTATTTTATAAATGTGTACATTTCGTATAAGCAACAAATTAGTCTAAATTATTGGAAAAGCAATTTAAATTGTGTAATTTGTGTATTTAATCACATGCCAAATAAAAACAAAATAAAAATATATTAAACAAGAATTTGAACAAGTTTTTTTATTGACAACTTTGAATACGCAAAAAATATTTTAACTTCTCGTGAACTCGCTAAAAACGAACTAATCGGTAGCGAGTGCACACAATCGTTTGCCTAGTTAAGTTTCGAACCCTCAAGGTCTGAAATGTAAAAGTTTATCTGTATAACATTTATACATTTGTCGAAATATCGCTTCGGTGGCATTGTTCTACTTCAACTTCAATCATCTTACAAACTTCTTCAGCGCGCAAGTCGTTCCTTCTTTTGGTGCCAAGTCCAGATACCAAGTGCAGCCTGGTCCTTCTCCACCTGATCTCTCTAACGGAGTGGAGGTCTTCCTCTTCCTCAGCTTCCGCCGGCGGGTACTACGTCGAGTACTTTCAGAGCTGGAGGATTTTCGTGCATTCGGACGACATGACCTAGCCAGCGTAGCCGCTGTCTTTTAATTCACTGAACTATATCAATGTCGTCGTACATCTCGTACAGCTCGTCATTTTATCGACTGCGGTATTCCGTTGCCAATGCGCAAAGGATCATAAATCTTCTGCAGAACATTTCTCTCGAAAACTAGGAGGATTGAGCCATGTATTGAAGTTCACGCAATTGAGAAAAGTTCTCTGAGCAGCATTCCCTTGGGAGCGGCCAGAAACGATTCTTTTACATACTCAAGTATCCTCTGGGTAGCCAAAAACCATCCGTTTGAAGACGAGCTAAAGTGATGAGGCGAAACATCCCCTCCCCAGGTTCCGCGCTGGGTTTGGGACACGCCACGTAAAATAGCACTACAAAGACACAACAGTCTAGGATCTTACAAACGTATTGATACATAAAATCTATAGGTGAACCCACAAAATTATGAAACAGTAGTCAAAGCTCTGCTAAATTCAGTGCAAGGAAACCACGGAAACACAATATCTAGAATGGTTGAATTTAAAAATGAACACTTTTTATTAGTTAAATACATCTCTTCATTTAGGTCAAGGCTTTTGTTACAGTTTAGCTACTTTATCACATAATTGTTGTGGCACACATCACAGCGATCGATCTTTACGGCAGGGCTCAGCACATGCGCTGACCGACTACGCGCCACTGAGCTAAGCTCGCCGATAAAGAGCACTTTCTCCAACTGATCACTTTCATACGACGACGAATATCGTCGGTAGGATGAACTAGTATGTGACGGGCTGTGAAAAAGAGATGACGGTGGTTTGAGTATAGAAGTTTTGGGTTTTAGCGGCAGCGTTGTAGCGCTCCGACCCAAATTGAGGTAGGCAGTTTGTGGAGATAGTGTATTAATTAGATCTTCAGTGCTCGTCGAGGCAGCTGAATTATTATCAACATCTGTATGTGAGCTCACGTCAGCGTCGGTGTGTAGCGCTTCTTCGTAATCGGTGCGAGAACTCTCCTCATGATCGATAGGAGAATATTCTTCCAAATCGGTTTGTGAATCTTCCTCTATGCTAGCGTGTCGCAAGAAGTTCCGTTCGTCTCGTGTTTCGCTGTCGTAGTGTTTGAGTTGTTCAAGTTCTTGCGATAATTGACGATTCAGGACCTCCTCATCGCAGTCTTCGGTTTCGGGTGTAGAAAGATTCGTGCGTATGACAATGCTGCTGGAAGACTTTGACGATTTCGAAGGCGAACTATTGTGCGAGTTATGACTCGGAGAATACAAAGTGATATCCTTTATTTGTTTTATTGGACTGTTTGTAGATGGGTGCGTTGGAGTTTCTTTATTTCGTATATTTTCTTCATTATTCGTTTGATTTGTGCTGAGATTGTCAATCGCTTGAAGAGTTTTTTTTAGATTGTGAATTTGATTTGTTAAGTGATTTGACTTGTGTTCATTATTGTTCCGTTCGTGGCTATTTATTGGTTTGGCTAATGGACTATTCCTACTGATTATAGGTGTGTTTATGTGAACTTCCCGTTGTGGGCCATTTATACCTTCTGAGCGATATTTGATATTTTCAATATTATTTAAATTTTCTTTAGAAATTAGAGAACTCTGCTCATCATGGTATCCCTTATTGGCAAAATTAAGGTTAAATTGTGTACCTCGAAGAGATTCGTCGCCGGGTGCATTTTTCACCGGATTATTCGCCTCCCCGTTTATTTGCGAAATATAATTATTTTTCTCCACTTCTTCCGGACCCTTTTTTTCGTGGTAGAGGCTCGGAGTGTTATATTTTCTGGGGCTTCGATTTTTTTCCCTCGGTAAAGAACTCAGGGTTGCATTATATTCAAACCTGTTACTAATATTTGTATATTCCACTTTACTATTTCTTCTGCTGGAACTGTTCCAATTATTTTTGTTGGAATAGCGGTCATTATTGTTGACTGTTTTTGACTCCTGAGTAATATGATTTCCACGTGAACTATTTACCCTTACTCTATTATTGATGGGAGACCGATTTTCTGTAAGACTATTTCCCCCATAGTCTCTTCGTTTTGAATTTGGACTAGTGTGATCTACTTTTCCAAGACTTTGAGTAGAACCCTCTTTTGTGTTTAAGTTGCTTTCTAACGTACGACTGCGGCTACTTGATAGATCTTTTCGTCCGGGACTGGTATTTTCCCACAAAATATGTGATTTCTCATGATGAGCCGAAGTTTTTTTATTTGGACTCATACTGAAACGACCACCAATAGCTAAATTTTCAATTTGGGTATCTTTTTCTGTATTTTTTGGACTCCTACTCTTCTGTCTCGAAGGAGAGGGTTGAATAGTAAGCTTGTTGGCATCGAAAGTTGAACTGCTCTTTGAGCTTCGCCGCACAAGACTAGGGACCGGTTTCTTACCACGACTGGAGCCTGTGTTCGTGTTCGAAGTATCCTTATTTTCAAGCCACATATTGGACTTATTTCCTCTCTTAATATGCTCTTTGTTTGGTGATTTTTCGTTTTCAGTAATATTTACACTCTTCCCGTTGAGACTTTTCTTTCCGCCGTTTTTCTCTTTTGTCTTTGGTGACTTTGCAGGTGTTTCTTTCTGTCTTTCGTGCTTAACAGGTGTCTCCTTCTTGATCTTCAACGTTTCTCCATTCTGTGCATTTTCCTTACCATCCTTCGCATCTGAGGTATCTCCACCATTTTTTGAACGTTCAACAGCTTGCTCAACAACCTCCATCAGGGAATGTGCCACAAATGTTGTGCTTTTTTCGTCACTTTTCAAATGTGGCAACGAATGCGTCTCTGCGGCCATTTTAATGGGCGATAGCGCCTTCGCTAATGAAAATCCATTTGTAGGCAGCTCTTTTGTATCAATCTCTTTACTTCCTTTTACACTGGCTTTCCGCTCTAATCTGATTTTAGTCGGAGTTTCCGTTAAGGGTTTTACTTTATTTTTTCTCTCCACCTTATCCTGTATAAGCGCTTTTATTCTTTCCGGCGAACCAGATCTGACATATGGAACGCGACCCTTACTCGCAGGAGGCGAACCTGATCTTCTCGCGAATACTCTTCTATTCACGGGTGAACCGGAGCGTGTTTGTCCGAATATTCTTGATCGTCCATTCGTCTCACCTCTCAGCGACGCAAAAGCTTTCGTTGACTTTAGCTTCGACTGCGAGATGACATTTGCAGCCAACTGTGGATCTAACGGTGCAATAACACGCGGTAGCACCCGCCCCATATGTGATGGAGGCGAATGCAAACGGAAACTCGAAGCACCTCTTTTCCAACTGGCACTACGTTGATTGGGCAATATTTCAGGATGCATAATAACAGGCGTTGAGTAGCCAGAACGTGTATAACCAATAACCGAAGGTGTAGGTGAACTGATACGCGGACGTTGTGGATTATAATCGAAGTGACGACTAATGGCGGGTGAAACCGTATGACGTAATGCGCTAGTTACATTACGCCGGTTACTAACAAAAGTAGCGAACTCGCGCTGCATACGCTTAGCGTTCGCAGCAAGTACGCCATTTGTGGGTAAGCGTGCACGTCGTAACCTCGGACTATCGGACGCCGTCGAATGCTGCGGACTGCTGTTACTATTATAATAAGCGTCACTGTAACAGCTGTCGTCCTCCAGCAGCGTTCGCCTCAGATTTTCTATAGGTTTAGTAGGATAGTTCGCCGGTTGCGTTGGTGGCCCAAAGCGTCGAAATTTTCCGCCACCTTTGAATTCATTCATTTTGCGGGTTTTCGACAGATGATCGGCGTGCTTCTCCCACTCGGTGGTGCCCGGCCGTTTCTCCGCCGCCAGCAGGGCAACCATGCTGTGAAGAGAGCGTATGAAAGGAAAAGAGGGAAGAAAAGAAGAAGAAGCAGAAAATAATCATCCATTTTAGTTGGCATTCCTTCATAAGTGTGCAAGTGTGAGTATCTCAAAATCACTACGTACTTTTTACAGGGTTTGTTGCGGTTTTACAAAACTTTGCGTTGCTCGTTTACGGTTCGTAAGCAGTTATTTGACGTATACGAGTGCATACGTAAGTAATAGATAAATCGGAAAAGAAATCCATCGAAATGTAAATGTAATTGTAAATGAAAAGGCAAATATTTACATTCAGAGTTGAAATAGTATCGAAAAATAACACTTTATTGATATGTACTCGAGTAAGTAGTATATACGTATGTATAGTAGAGAGGTAAGTATGTAAAGGCATTGTCAACATTGAACTACAATTAAATTACGTATAAATGGCTTGGCTAATTTACTTTATATTCTGCACTCCAAAGTTATTACTAATATTTATTTATTTATGTGTTTAACACTAAGAAATGTTGGTGCTTGAATGTTAACGGTATTTTATTATATATTTACAATTTACATAATTCTACAAAACTGACTACAATAAAAGAGAATAAAATTAATTGGAATCAAATAAAGCGAAAAGTTATTCATATAATTTATGAGGCAAAGCGGAACAGTGCTTTCAGGGACCTCAAGTCAGGAAGTCTTTAAGTCTATATGATGAGTCTTTTTTGTCTATATGAAAAAACGATCAACATTTAAATTGAGGTTAAATCACCATCAAAACCACATACATTGAAACATACTTCGTAGGAAAAATACGTTACATTTTCATATTAAGAATCCACTTGGAGGGAATTTAATAATAATTTTATTAAAAGAGAAGATTAATTTTTTTCTCACATTTCAAAAGGATTCTAAAAAATTCATTATCCACTGATTAGATTAGGCTTAATCTCTCCAGGGTAAGCAGAGGAAGAGGAAGACCTTCACTCCGTTGGAAGGACCAGGTGGAAAAGGACCTGGCATCGCTTGGAATCTCCAATTGGCGCCACCTTGCGAAAAGAAGAAACGACTGGCGCGCTGTTGTTAACTCGACTATAACCGCGTAAGCGTTTTCTAAGCCGGTAAAGAAAAAGCATGATTAATCCTCGCGACAAATATTGCGTTGGATCTCACTTGGACGGCTGTGAGCGTTGGTCCAAAAAAACCCGGAAAATACTCCAAATAGAACGACGAAGCATTTAAAGCTTAAGGCGCTTAATATCAATACGCGCCACTTCGCTTGGTACGCCGATGATGTGTCTACCAAGATATTTAAATCTTAATACGACAAAAGCTGGGTAGTAGAAGAGAAAGAAGCTTTCTTTTACAAAGTATTGGCAAAAACGGCAAGAAAAAATATGCACCGCGTGTGAGCTCCACTTGGACAGTGTCTACACAGAAAATCCAAAACGGCGGCGAGATTGGCTTTGAAAAAAGCAAATAGTTCAGACGACCTTTTACGTTTCCCCCTAGGCCAGAAGGATTTCACTTGAAACTGAATTACGCATAAAGCGAGAGAAGCTTCCTGAAAATTGTTAGGCTATTTATGAAGTAGCCCTTAATTAAATACTTAGGAAAGCCTGGAACCTCGTGAGATAAGTATATCTAAACATAAGTTCTCAACATATGCTCATTTAAAAATAAAACTATAAAAACAACTACACACAGATTTGCTAAGTACATTTAACAAAACGAAAACATTAAAACTAAAGAGTATTTACTGCCAACAAAAACACTTTAATCAACTTAAAATGTCAACCAACCCATTTACAATAAACAAACAATAAACCATAAACTCCAACAACGGCTGAACTTCAACACAAAACCAAAACTCTTATAAAGTTACAAATGAAATGGACGCCTACTCACTCCACGGCCGGTTCAGTGGCCGCAGTTGTTCCAGTTGTCAGCTCCGCCGACTCTTTAGCCTCGGCAACGCCATTGGTGACGGTCGCCGCCAACGCAGTTGTTGTCTGTGTCGTCTGCTTCACTTCCGCTGTTAACTTTTCCAGCTCGGCAATTGTCGGTTTCGGTGTTGGCGGCATATCCTCGTGCGAATTGGCCAATGCACGTTCTATTTCTGGTTCGGGTGTTGATGTCTTCAAACTATCCAAATCGGGCGGCGGTGTGGGTGCGCGTGCGGCCATCTCCAAAGCTGTCGTGTCCAAATGATTGGCCGCCGACTCATTTGCATGCTCCAGAGCCTTAGTGGCGCCACCCAAATGCAGTCGTTCCAAGAGTTGGTTTTTCGCTGTGTCCAATTCGCCTGACTTCTCGGTGAAGACATTGCCCAGATCGTGCGCGATACCTGTGACGGCGGTGCCAACCGTCTCCTTGGCGTTCTCCAGTGTTTTGCCAACGGTTTCGGTTACCTCTGTGGTGGTGGAGAAAAGAGAAAAGTTTTCAGTTTTCAATTTCATATATGCACTCACATATGTCATATGTTTGCCTGTGTGCAATATAACGGTTTCGTCGAACGAGTGCAAGCATGCTTCTAACCATTATTATTATTGCGAATTTCCCGTTTACTCATTGCTTTATGCTTTTGTTTTCCCTCATTTTTTGCAATGAAATTTAACGCACGCACCAGCCGAGTAATCAATTATACGAGTGGCTTAATCAGCTATTATGCACCCCTGCCAGCGTCGTTGCAACAGCAGTCTCGCGTGCAGACAAGTGCCACCTGAAGATCCCTACGCCCTAGCCAAGCATCTCCCTGCCATCGCCATTGTTCCATCATAATATTAGCCTTTTCGACGGCATAAATATTTGACCATTTACAAGCAGTTTACCGACTACCAGTCACGCGAGCGCGGTTACACATCCCGCATTTGCTTGCGCATATTCAAGCGACCGCTGCTGCCTGTCGCCCATGAATAATGGAATTTTTCACTTTTTTCTAAATTTGTACTTCTCTATGTTTATGAACTTCGTATTCATTATTATTAGATTATTAGTACATTTGACCGTTTGATTCCACGAAAGAGAGCCAATGTCCAAATCACTTTTTTTTACTCATTCTACATAATCAAAGAGAGGTTAGTTACTATTTCTTCTCATTACTTCGGAACCTTTAAAACTGAGTCACCTCATTTTATTTTCAATAAATGTCACAATGAGTGGAGGCAATAGATTTCATTCATTGCACTACGTCGATATCTCCGTGGAGGCGTCTTCATTTTTGTGGTTAAATTAATATTTGTAGAAACAATTATTCAAAAAACGAAATGAAATAAATGTCGAACTATAATTGTTCACGGTATTAAAGGTTATGTGGAATTAAGTGACCTTTTTAACTCTTTGATGCTGAAGCTATTCCAAGATACTTGAAAATGTCGACCATTTCGAAGTGACGATTTTCAGCCCTCTATCGAAGAACAAAACTAATACTTGTCAAATCTGTTATTATCTCTCGCTGGAAGGGAATGTTCGCCTAATTAACAAATGTAGTAATATTCCCTTGAACTTGGTATTTGCAATTGACGCCAACTTGAGCCGCGAAAGAACGACCCTTACTCAATTAAGTAAATATTGTGCCATAATTTAAAACGTTATATGGTCTTTATAGACGTATAAATACGTACGTATTGCACAGCTTTAACCATCAGCCCAAGGTGGCCTCAGGAGGCATTATTATCACTATCACCACCTTAGTTTTGAAGTCGTAACTTCGAAATATGTAAAAATTTGCACTATGTCACATAATTTCTACACACAAATAGTAATAATTACATGGTCGTTGACGCGGGTGCTACTGATTCATAATTGAAGACATGCCCGTATATTACCAATCCAGGAAAAACAATGAGCATTCTTCCGATCTTCATCAACGACCTCTTCCCGGCCCTCCAAAAAGGTCAAACGTCTCGTATCAAACGTCTCTGTCGCAGATTTGCCGAGTTTCACACAGCACTTAATCGCGTACTTTTGCTCTAACAAACGCTGCTTTTTCAGCTTGAACCACTCACAAAAACACGTCGCGTGAAAATGTTTGCCCTAACTCTCCAGGTGCTCGGAGACACCTGACCAGCTACTTGTTCGTTATCTAAGAACGAATCCAGTCCTAGTAAGAGTTCTTAATTTAAATTTCGCACAAATACCCATTCCGTGAAATATTTTTTTCTAGGTTTGTATGACTTGGTACTGATAGTAGATAATAAAAGATCAAAATAATCACTAGTGTTTGGTATTTGCTTGTCTTTCTGAGTAGTTCAGTAGTTTTTACGATGAGTGAAATTATTCAAAAGAGAAGTTCCATTAAATTTTTTGTGCGAAATTTCTAGAACCAAAACGTTTAGAATGTTGGAAAAGACCTTCGGTGATAATTGTTTGTCATAAGCAAGTGTTTCTGATTGGTGCAAATTATTCAAAGAGGATCGAGAACACGTTGATGACGAACCACGTTCAGGACGGCCATCAACATCAACTGATAATCAACACGTAAATAAAGAAGAGAATTGGTACTTGAGAATCAATTAACAGTCAGAGATCTTACTGACATCGTAAGAAGAATCAGTGAAAACCATTTTGAAAGATCATTTAGACCTCAGAAAAGTGAAAGCATGATTGGTTCCAAAATCACTAAACAAACATCGCATTAACGTCTGTGTAACAATGCTTTCCGACTACCAGGATGTCATGAAACTTATTAGTACTAGTCTTGGATCTTTGCTTACGACCCGGAAACAAACGATCGGCCGAATATCGTGGCAAAGGTGAACCGAAGCCGAAAAAACTACGCCAAAGCAGGTCAAAAATCAAAGTTATGTAGATAGTTTTCTTCGATTATCGATAAATTTCTACCGACAGGCCAAACTGTCAACAAAGAATACTTTTTAAGTGTTATGCGTCGTTTGCGCGAAACTATTCATAAAAAGAGGCCGGAAAATATCGACCTACAACTCTTGGTCCGTCGTATACTGCATTGATTATTCATGAGTTTTTCGTCAAATTTTCAAGCAATATTCTCCTATTTAGCAGTACACATTTTCGGTTTGAACGTTTTCAAATCTTTATTACGCACTTCTTTGTTTAGCATTATTTTTGAATTACTCGTCACTTTATTCAGACTATCCACATATCCAATTATTCCTGTTTTTGTTTTAAGCATTTTCTTGCACTCATTGTCCAAAGTTCCAATGCAAAGAAGAAATCTACCTTCCACTGCATGCTCAGCTCCCTTGGCTGCATCGGAGGCAGCATGTGTCGCTGCTTTCAACATATCACTCCCAGCTGTGGCAATCATCGGGGTACTGCTGGCGCAACCCATTTTTTTTATTTTTTTTTTACAGTAGAATTAAGGAAAATCTTATAATTAGAATTTTATTTTAGTTTGTTTTATTGAAATCACAGTTCGTTTATTTTATTTTTATTTAATCTATCTATCTTTTTAAGTCGATTATCTAAATTTTCTTTTGGAGTACCAACACATTTGCAGTTGGTAGAATGCCTTTAACTTAATGAAAATTCAAACGCGCCTCGGACGACAATGAAATAGTTCACGTCTGCTCCTTCAGGTGGTCACGGAATCGACTAAATCGCGCGTTTCCCAGCACACAAATAATTAGTTGGTCAATTCAGTTGGCCAACCACAACCGCCACTTCGGCTGCCAGCGGAAGAGCGAAAACGGAGTTGGGTGAAGAATAGGTATTTAAATTTCATATGGCGCAATAGATTAGGCGTACGTACGCCTTGTTGAATAGTTGGTCGCACGGTCGCCCACTCGCCTAGGTGCGCTTGAATAATTTGTAGCTTTGTGAGTTGGCTTGGCGCAGTTTAATTGGCATTTGGTTGGCTACGGTGCGGCACTTCTTCCACACAAACACGCATTTTCCTAAGCTCGAGCAAAATATGTATTATTATAGTAAATTTATAAATGCCGTGTGGCACGTGCAACGTGAGAAGTTTCACCCCTTGATGAGGTCATAAACGCGTTATGTGAGAACTTACATATTAGCCACGGAGTAATTGAATGCTTATCGAGTGGGATTAGGTGAGTTTGACCAGAATTCAAGGCAGGATTAACATTAACGACCGCATAGAACATGAAGGATCTATTCTTCGCTCCGATCAGCCAGAGATGAGATAATATTACATTAAGTTGGATTTTTTATACTATAGATATAAATACATAATTGAGATAGCTTTGTTGGACGATTGAAGTTCCTTCCTCAACGGCTTCACTTATCTTTCTGACATTCTACGGTAAATAGGAAGATACATATATTCATTTAGTTATACGCTGGCAAATTCGACATTATAATTAATAATTATCTGCATTGAACCTGTGATGGTTGTTGGTAGCGTCCTTCGGTAAGCATCGCTAATTCAATATAACGTCTTCGTCCACTGCATTAGCTTGAATAACGAAACCTCGAAGCTTTTTGATACCATTAAAATATTTTTTGTTGGAGTGTGGAGTTCTTGGAAATACTTTTTTCAATAAAGTAGATAGACTAGACTTGATCAATGAAGATGCTTTCTGAAGTTCAAATGTTGGTTAAGGTTTTATTATAATGCGAGGGTTAACAGATCATAATTCCGACCTCTTTTAACGAATAGTTTCGCGCAAACGACGCATAACACTTAAAAAGTATTCATTGTTGACAGTAGCACCACACCTCGATAATTGAAGAAAACTGTCAACATAACTTTGATATTGGACCTGCTTTGACGTGGTTTTTTCGGCTTCGGCACACTTTTGCCACGATATTCGCCCAATTGATCGTTTGTTACCGGTTCTTAAACATAAAACCAAGACTCATCGCCAGTAAGAATGAGTTTCATGACATCCTGGTAGTCGAAAAGCGTTAACGCATCGCAGTTTTTCTATAAAAATTGGGTGATTTTGGAACCAATCGTGCTTTTACTTTCCTTAGGCCAAAATGATTTCTACTGACCCTTCCGAAATTTAAATTAAAATGTCTTACTATTTTTTGCCCACAATATTATAGTATATTAAAAATGAAAGCACAATAGAACAACCAATGAAAATATTTCTACAAATTCCATTCCTATAATGCAACTGGCCAACACGTGTCTTTTCTGATGATTCCATTTTACCGTTATTGTTGTTTTCTGTTCGGTCATTCTGTTTGCTTCCATGTGCGACTCCACATCGATTACGAACAACCCCAACGGAGTATAGTGAGGTTGGAATTTTATTTATTTGCGTTGAGAGCCGCACAGGCCGCTTGTGGCGTCTAACAACGTGTTGAACATTCGGCTGTGGCACGTTGGAAGGCGAGCGAAATTACAGCGCCGCCAAATGTCGACTCACAGCGAAAGCGCAACTAAAAATGGATTTTATGGCGTGTCTCGGAATTTTGCTACACATTTTTCACGTGTTTTTGGTTTAGCCAGGCATAATAATCCATCAAACGAATGTGTCGAAAACATCAAAATTTAGAAATGAGTTCATATTTTTAGCAGGGAAGAGTTGTTTTACTTTTATTAAAATCCGAATAAATTTATTATGCTCAGACTAATAATATTTTATTCGCTTTCAGCACGCAAAGGTTGAGATTAATGTTTCTTTTCGTTTTAAGTAGCAATTCTGACGGCAGTAATACTGTCGGTGGTGTGATTTAAGAGGTCCCAAAAATATAAATGTACATATTTTTGCATTTTCCGTTATTTGTTAAGTGCTCTTATCAACCCGCACATATTTACTGTCCTTATTCATATACTCATACATTCATATACTCGAAGGCTCAGACAAACCAGCCTTGAACTCTCCAAAAAAATTCTCAAACAGTCAGTATTTCGGGCAGAGAGTATGGAGGTTTACAGTTTATTACTAAAACTGTTTCCGAGTCTAACTTCGTAAATCAGTTCAGCGTTTACGGAGACCGACATTTTCACATTTCAAGTATTTACAAGTAAAGCGATGAAATTCCCGACAACCAAAGCTCTGGAGTCGAAACAGGAAAATATCCATTTAATTAATTGATCGGTGGAATTTTAATTCTTTACTGACTTCCATCTCATCTCACTGCTTGCTACGAAGTGCTACTGTTTTTCATAGGCTAAGATTCAGCTTCTTTTGATATCAAAACTACCGTTGAACTTACATTGAATTTATAAGAAATTTTCGTCATCAATACTTTCTTCTTTTCACTACTCTTAAACCCGTTGTTCATGCGCAATTCCTTCGGTATTACGAAGCCCATATGCGAAACATCCTCCAGACAATTTTAGAGCGCTCTCTCTACATACGACTGTGGAACCGACTACCATGTCCTTTACATTTCAAAAAGAGTCAAAAGGTTCGCCGAGGAGATGCAGACTTCTGCCTCTTACCTGCGTTGAGTTCAGCTCACATTTTGGTGCGTAAGTTGTCGAGGTCAGGAGCTCATTATTTATTGAAAAAATGGCAAAGTCATTAAATAGGAAAGCAATCCACTACCAAATTTTTCAAAAGAGAGTTGCAAAAATAAAACTCACATAAGTGAGAGAGGCCCATTAATTGAAAACCTTCAATGTCAATCTTAAGTTTACACACCCACACACGTACAGCTCACGCTTACAGCCTTGCAGTTGGAAAATTGGCACTATTAAGAAGTCACATAAGCAAATGAGGGTCTCCAATGCTTATCTATGAAAATTTAGGCAAGTCACAACACTGCTGCCAGTGCAGCCCCCCTTGTCGCAAAGCCGCCAAGAGAATAATGTTTGGCACTCGCCACGCAAGGGTTACACTTGATTTTTGTTTCTACTTCACCGTTGTGTACAATTTGCGAGTAACGGCGAAACGCCCACCAAGTGGTCGCAAACACATCATTACATTCACGCCAATCACTCGCTTCGGCCCCTGCAATGTTTTCGGGGGCGGCCAAACACTCAGCGCCCCTTCTAAGGACCCGAAAAACAACGGTGAAATAATAACTGTGGCAGTCTTTTTCAGCGGCAAGTTGAATGGCCGTTTTCAAGGTGGAACAACAACAAAGCACTGCAGCAGCAACAAAGAAAATAAAAATAGCAACAACAGCAAATTATTCAAGAACCTGTGCACCGCTTGTGCGGCAATGACGTTGGCAATGGTAAGTGCCCCTTAACAGTCCTCAGGATATATGTATGTATGTGTGTGTGTGCAGTCGGACGTCGTTCACAACAACTACTTACAGTAAGCATGCCAATTTGATTGCGGACAACACGGCTATTTATGACATGAAACTTCGATTCACGCAGAGAAAAACTGAGCAAAGCGGAAACTCACCTCTTAACTCATTCCACACACACACACACACACACATTTAAACTCATATATGTATGTGTGTATATGGAGAGCTAATTGCTGCTGTGTACGTTTGCCGGTTAAATTGCCGGTGTCTATTTCTGTCACTTCGGTGAAACCGATTCAAGCGCCCCGCTGTCAATTTAGCGAAAGCTTTTGTTGCAAACAATTTACTTTGCATTTCTTGTTGTTGCGGAAATGAAGTTTTAGTTAAGAGCTTGTGTTTTGATTGCGCACCATTTTGTTCCCAACAAAATTAGAGAAAGTAAAAGCCAAATAAAGAGCAACAAATTGTTTTGTTGTACATTTTAATTCGATGAAAGAAAAGGTGAATGAGTGAGGATGAGAAGCTGTAGCCGCGTTTAGTTCATTGCTTGCAACATCGTGGGGTCTGTTCATAAAGAAACCCTAACCTTCTGAAAACCCCTGCTCATTCCTTTGACTAACCACTTATCTCTCTGCATCGACCTTCGCAGAAATGATTTGGAAAGGGTTTCTTCAGACCGTACCAGGATGGACACGGCACAGCACAGTAAAAAAGGAACTGCTCGGCGAAGAACCCATACTTCCAATATTTGCTTCCGACATGCTTCCTACTTCGTTATCCAAACTCCAAACCATGCAGAGATCTTCTCAGTTTTCAATTCTGGCGCTTTTAACCACTTACATACTCTGTATACAAGTACATATATCCTAAGAGAGCACACGAAGCATAACTATTCTTGTATTCTTAAATTCACTCACTTTTGAGCTGGCAAAACAAAGGTACATTAAATTTAAGTGCATTCAACAAAGGATCTTAAAATAGCCCACAACCGTTGATGACTTATGTTACGGTAGTTTGCTTCAAATACAACACCAGCTAAGCTATAATGACCGACCTTGAAGGTCAGTTGGGGAACATGAAAAGCCGAGAAACACTTGAGACTGTTGCAACAACGGTACATACATATGTGCCAGCTAATAGTTCACGCCGGTAAAAACCGTTTTGGGGAGATGTACACACATTCACACGAATATGTTTAGACATGCTTCTTTTGTGTCGCAAAACGCATCAAGTGCCAAGCAAGGGCTAACGCAACGCCGGAGAGCAATCAACACGCACAGCTAAGTGGGATGAGTGTGTATTCGGATTTTCCAGCCAACAGTTAGCTATTGTTGCGTTGCCGTTGCTCAACTAAATAAGCTTTTCGATGAAAGCGTTGCTGGAATTTAACTTTTTTCCTGCTTCAAGAGTTTCGAGTTTGTCCACATATTATTTATTTCACACTTAAAGTAATATTTCTTGACTGACATGTGTTATGACCTGAGTATGTTCAGCAAAGCCAGAAAGTGCAGTGTTTGGCAAAAATTATAGAATAGTTTTGAAAAAAAGGAAAAAATGTTAACTTTGGGTGCACCGAAGCTATAATAGACTTCACAAATACAAAAGTTTGTATGGCAGCACAATTTCTTTGGAGATCGCACCATTGCCTTAGCCAATAACCCATGCCAAACTTTGTGAAGTCATCTCGTCAAAAGAAGAAGCTTTCCATATAACCCCTTTATTCCAAAATGCTATAGTGGTCCGATATCGGCGGTACCGACAAATGAGCAGCGACAGACGGACGGACGGACAGACGAACGGAAGGACAGACGGTTAGATAGACAGACATGGCTAAAACAATTCGGCTCATCACGCTGATTATTTGTATATATACTTTATAGGGGTTTGAACTGCAACCTAAGGTCGATCCCTACTTATAAAGGACCCCCATTTAATTCAATGTATTTATTATCCATTCAAACGACGAAAAACTTTAAAATTCCCTTGATGTGTTTAGGGCTAAAGCTTGGGTCACTTTTTGTCAACATCAAAAATCCACTAGCATGAATCACTCAATCACATCTGTTTGTACATACTGACTGCTTTACCTTCATTAGTTAAAGTCACTTACACTCCTCCCCATCCTTTCTTCGTAACCATTTGTTGCATACCGAATTTTTATTGATTGTTTTTTTATGATACAAATCGGCATTTAATTTGTTTGCGCTAAAGGATATTGAACTCGGTTTTGACCATGTCATTATGTATATGGACTCCCCCTCCGACTCCCGGTAATCGATTGCGGAAATACAACAAACGTGTGTTTCAATAACTTTGACCTTTGCCTCACTACAAGTATCATAGATATATTTACAAACATTCATACATATTAAAGGACATGACGTCCACGTAAGAAATCTTAATTCAATGAATGATTTTGAAAAAAAAAAAAAATTAAGTAGTAAAAGTATATGCCATTTAAACTGCCAGGTCTTGAAAAAAAATATGGAAGTAACCGCGCAGTGTCGCTAGTAATTGAATTACCAATGTCGTCATAACCTCATAACGATTTCGACTGATTAGATATTGCAGAAATAATCGATAAATAAATGGAGTGTTTTTAAAAAGTTGTGCTTTCACTATTCCTTAAATGCAACATTGCCTCTTTCAGTTTTGGTTTTTCCCTCTCACATTCTTCGTAAAATGTAAACAACAGTCCTATCAGCTGGTCAAACGCGAAATCGGTACAAAGGAGTATGCAATTATTGCAAATTTTCGACGTTGGGAACCGGAGACTGTGAATCACTTTAAAGTGGACCCAAAAATTAAAAGGAGCTGCAATTGCAAGTGCTTGATTAATTACTAATTATTTGAAAAGTTATTAAAAGAACAGTGGAAAAATGCGAAATTAGTTGTGAAGCCAAAGTAAATAATTTATTGTTTGCAGTTCCCCGAAATCGCTGGGACAAAGAATATATTTTTGGATAAAATAATATATTTAAAAGGAGGTAAGAAAAGACAACGTTATGTTTCCTTTGAATGTTGGTGTCACTACAAAAGTAAGTGCACCAGTGAAAAAATTTTGTGTTTAGAAAAGTCGCGATGTCTATAACAACGTTGCATCGATTTTGTACCAAACAGAGGACACGCGTTGCGCATTCTATTCGTTAAATAATCGCTTTGTTTGATTATTCGCAGAAATTTGATTCTCAGTTGAAACCAGATCTATTGAAATTTTTGTACATATGTACATAAATATTAATATAAATTATCATTTAGCGTCAACATGCCCAGCTCCTTGCTATTCGCCACCAATAGCGAAGGTCGTGTCTACACGCTGTCAACAAATTCAGCGGCGTGGCGTGAATTTCCCTATCTGGGTTTGGAGTTTAAGAAGATCGCTGCAGTACCGCACTTTGTTTGGGCTATTGGCGGAGATCGACAGGTGTATGTATATGTGTATGGCTTGGATGTGCCAATACGCGTCAAAGAGGAGTCCTACGAAAATGAACGTTGGCTTCCTATTGAAGGATTCTCAAAAAAGCTATTACCTACCGATCGCTACAAGTATTCTTCAGTTGATGGCAGCGTAGAACGTAATATTGACAAGATAAGATTGCCATCAATGGCCTGGCAATGGGATGGGGAATGGCATTTGGATCTGGATATGGATGGTCAACAGTTGAACGAAGAAGGTTGGACATATGCGTTAGATTTTCCTGCTACATACTCGGTGAAGAATTCATGGAACTCATATGTGCGACGGAGGAAATGGGTGAGTTGATGAAATGAAAGGCTGATAATTTTGTTACTAAAAGTATTCGTTTTTAGGTACGTTTCCGACGTTATAGTGCCCTAAATAGTTGGTGTGCGGTAGCGCCATTACATAAAGATCCCACACAAGAGCCCTTCATCGATGTATCTGTAGGCGGAACAAACGTGCCAAACGCCGCATCGGGCACAATGATTGTGTGGGCTATTACAGCGCATGGAAGGGTATGTTTAATTTACCCCTTGTGATTTTAAAAATTCTACAAATAACTTTTTTTACGTTTTGGTTCAATCAGGCAATGTTTCGCACGGGTGTCAACACTTCAGCTCCGGAGGGTCTCCGATGGAATGCTATAAACACACCTCCGGGTTGTGAACTGGCGCAAATAAGTGTCGGGCCGACGGGTCTCGTATGGGCTGTGCTCTACAATGGACGTGCCATTGTTCGTACCGGAGTTACACGCGAAAATCTTTCTGGCGAAGCTTGGTTGGACGTTAAACCACCAGTCAGCAGCAACGATGCTGCAGGTAATCTAAAAATCACTCAGGTGTCTGTGGGTACCGACTCTGTTTGGTGTGTAACTAACGACAGTCACGTATGGTTCCGACGTGGCGTGAAAGGCGAGGCAGCTGGCATAAGCGAAGACGCCGCTATCGGCAGCGGCTGGGTGGAGTTGATTGTCAATATATCTTCAATCTCGGTGGCGCCTAATGATCAAGTTTTCGCCGTCGGTTCAGCGGATCGTGCACTATACTTTCGCTCAGGTGTGTCTGCTTCCGATCCGACCGGCAAGCAATGGCGCCAAATACAGTGTTCCATGCAGATAAGTCGCACTTCCAGCTCAATGTCGATTGTGTCTCGCCGTAGTGGCAGCGGTTCCACACCTGGTTCAAAACATCAGAGTTTTTCAAATCTTTATAGCAAGGACAAGGAGAAAGGTGTAGTGGAGACATGTGCACCAATTGAAAATATGCCGGCCAGTCCGGCCTCCACGAATAGTAGCACAGCAGGACCGGCAGCTGCACAGGCGCGACTCAAAGGTGACATTTGGAAATACTCAACCGATTCACCACCCAATATCGGTAGCTTAAATTTAAATGAGCGCCACAAGAAGCGTACCTCAGCGATGCGTGAACATGCCACCCATGCATGCAGTGCACCCGCAACAGAGGTGGTGACCGAAATATCAGGAAAACACTTTGAAACGCAGCTCAAGAATCCACGTGCGTGGTCGCCAGTGCGTAGCGTTGGCTCAATTGTCGGCACTGAGGCGCACCCTGAAAGCGATTCAGCGGTATTCGAATCAGATTCAACACATCATGGTTCAGATGCATTTCTAGGCGAGGATGAAGATCATGCTGGCTCACAGTTTTGGACCGAATGCGAGGTGATGTGGAGTTGTGTGGCAGCCGGCGCTGTGTGTGTCGACCCAACAAATGCGCCAAACTGGTTCAATGAACAAGCGTCCGCCAATGGAAAAGTGGACGTGGATGCCACATGGCGCAAGGATATTATTGAGAAACTGCAAAAACAAAAGGAGTTGTTGAAAAAATTGAAACATCCAGAAAAATACGAGAAAGCCGTCGAATTAACTTCATGGATTAAATCGGCTGAAGCACGTTATCAACGTCCCGGTGGTGAATTTGAAGACTGTTTAATAGAGTTGGAATGGGTAAGTGGTGCAACCGGCGCTAGTGCTAGTGCAGATGCAGGCAACACCAGCACCGATTCCGATTCGGGTACCTTCACAGTGCTCAATCCCGATGGAGTCACTACAAAAATCCAATTTTCGCTCGCCAACATCACGTGCGTGCAGTGCTGCAGTGAGCCAAGTGCACCGCGTATTGCCTTGCATGCACCACGCCTACCAGCCAACTGTTCACCGATCAAGTTGCAATTCTCTAGTGACGCCGAAATGGAGGATTGGCTTTCTCACCTCAGTTCGGTTTGCTGTCAGATCAATGAGGTGCTGGGCAAACCGGCGAACAATGCCATTTGGATCACCAGCGAACTTGGAGAAGTTTTTGTTTTCGATCCGCTCAATATGAAGGCGAACCAGCTGGACAAGGAGCGCAATTGCTATGTGCAGAAATTCGATGTAAATACAATGGAAACGCCTTACTACAACACACTCTCCAATGGGTCGGTGCACTTCCAGTTTTTTTTCTAAATCATTATTTACTTGTTTTTTTTTTTCAGCATGCCTTTTGGCACGGAACTGGAGATATCTGGTTGTGTCTACGATGATGCTGATCAAATACGTTTCGATTTGCAGTGTCATCCAAACATAAAGACGCGTCCTAAGGTGGAAAAATTCCGTGTGATTGCAATGCACATAAATCCAAGGTAAGGCACATTCATTATGTCATGTATAGGTGTGTGCAGTCGCAATTTTTAATTTATTTCCACGGCTTTTAGATTCAATGAGCGCACCATAGTGCTCAACAGTATGAACGACTCCGAATGGCTGGATGAAATACGCAATGACAACATGGTGTTCGCGCCCGGCGCCACATTCACGCTACGCGTCAAGTAAGCTTATACGGTTATAAACTTTTCTTTGTCTTTCTCTACATACTACATTTTTGTATGCAGAGTTTTGGAGAAACATTACCAGTTGTTTGTGAACAACACCCACTTCGCCGACTACAAATACCGTACAGATCCGGCCGCCGTCACCTGTCTCTACGTTAGTGGGCGTGTAAAGCTCTTTAACATCGTCTATCGTTGCCCCACGCTGATCATCTCTATGCAAGAGATGTATTGGCGGCAAATAGGAGGTCACATAAAGCGTGTATTTACATGTTCTGCCGGCGTTGTGTGGGGTATTTCGTGCGACAACACTGCCTGGGTGTATAACGGTGGTTGGGGTGGCCAGTTTCTGAAAGGGCTTGAGGGAGGCACTGGAAAAATCAACAATATGGTCGATACGCACACCTACTATGTGTACGAGAATCAACGCTGGAACCCCATTAGCGGCTTCACTACGAAGAGTCTACCAACCGATAGGCACTTGTGGAGCGATGCTAGCGGTCGCCAAAGGCGTAGCAAGGAGCACACTAAACTCTTGTCCACACACTGTGAATGGATAACGGATTGGATGGTGGACTTTAATATACCCGGAGGTGCTGATAAAGAAGGCTGGCAATATGCAATCGACTTTCCAGCCACATACCATGCTCAGAAGAAAATCACTGATTGCGTACGTCGTCGCCGTTGGTTGAAGAAGTGCCGTCTAACTAGTAGCGGCCCATGGCAAGAGTTGAGTCATTCAAAGATTTTAGATGCCGCTTTGCAAGTATTCGACAACGATGCGGATAGTGCCAATAGTTTAGGTGATTGGGAAGATTTGCCGGTGTGCGCTTGGGCAGTAGCATCCAATGGCGATGTGCTAATCCGACATGGTGTGACGCAGCTAAATCCACGCGGAGAGAGTTGGGAGCATATACCGAGCGAGCAACCGTTAATTGGAATTAGTGTGGGGCCGACTGGGCAAGTGTGGACTGTCGGAAGGAATGGCATGATTTATTTCCGTTATGGCATTACAAGGCACAATCCATTGGGTATGTAAACAAGTTGAAAATCATATAAAGTTCGTGTTATCAATATTCGACACAGGTGACGCATGGCAAATGGTGGAAGCGCCTTCGGGTGTAACATTTCGCACGGTGGCTGTGGGGCGTGCGGGCATTTGGGCACTTGACAACCACAACCGCTTGGCTGTGCGCAAAGAGATCACTAAAACGTTCCCCGAGGGCTCACATTGGCAGTTCTTGCCGAATATGCCGAATATTCCGCCGCATACGGAAACCCACATCGGCTTTAAATCGGTTTCAGTGGGCGCCGAGGTCTGGGCAATTGCACTCAATGGCGTCGTTTGCCAACGATGTGGCATTACAAAAGAGAATCCCGCCGGCGCAGGATGGAATCTGGGCATACCGGTTTGTATAGTTTTTGTATTATCTACGTGACCAGAGAATGTACGAAAATATTATTACTTCTTGACCTCGTTTATTTCAGGGCCAATGGCAGCATATATCCGCAGAGAGCTTCTCTTAATAATTTTGAAAGTCATTTCTTCAATGTGTAACCATTCCCAAAGATTCAGTGTTCCAATACTTTCTTTACTTTGACATTTTTTTCAATTAGTTCCTTAGAAATTAAAGGAACGTTCGCTTAAAATTCATTATTATTAGTTATATTGCTTGTAAGTGATTCGAGTGCATTTTTTCCTAGCTTATATACATATACATATGTAACTTAACCATTCCATTGCAGCTTCATTCTAATCTAAGCTTTATTAAAGTATTGTTTTGTATTTAAATTTATGTACTTCCTTACATATACAGTATATGCTAATTATATAACATAAACTAAAAGCTCGGATTTTTATTGCTAAAAAAAAGAAGGTAAGTCGGATTGCTCGAACATATGTATGTATATTTTAGCATATTCTCGACTTTTGATCTTGAAATATCAACTAATCGTGATAAAATACCAGCGGCCGAACTGGTGGACAATAGTCAACAATAATGAGGAAGAGGAGGATCTCATTGTCTAATAGGTTATCGTTTAAATGCAATTGGTAAAATATTTGGTATTTTCAACATCATTGTTTTTGTAAAACATAAAAAAAAACCACAGTTTTAAATAGTTAAAAGACAAAAAAAATTTAAATATGAAATTTGTTTCGTTTTCAAACCGGTTCGTTTCAATTAATAATATACAATTAATGAAAGCTTGGCAGCTCTTTTTAATGTCAAAAGTGACTAACCCAATCTGAATTATTACAGTTTTACTCGTGTGGTTCTTTCCTCTAATATTTTGTTATAAGGAAATAATAAACAATAATTAAAATAAAAAATAATGGCTGATAATGATTTAGACGCCTTGCGTGCTGAGCGTATGGCTCAATTGCAACAACAATACGTGAGTATTTCTGTGGACAAACGGCTTAGGGTCATTGAAACAGGTGCCGGCAATAGGCACAGGGATTACGGGGAACATCAAATTATATACTAAAAATAGATTATGAAAATAAGCAAAGACTATTATCCTTTTGACAATTTTGTAACGGGAAAAATCAAACAGCTTGGCAGCTATCCTTTCGGAACATTTTTTATGCTAAATCAAGAACTTCGTTGCCTTATTTTATGTCGATGTGATAATAGCTGCTATTATTAATTCATATTTTTTTTTTTTTTTGTTAAATCTTAGGGTAGCAGTGGTGGTAACAATGCCGAAAAACAACAGGCCCAACAGGAGCAAATGCGCCAGCAGGAGGAAATGAAACACTCCATACTTTCGCAAGTGTTAGACCAACAGGCACGCGCACGACGTATGTATCTTATTTTCCACATTCTATATACTATATATTAACTTCTTTGTTTACAGTGAATACTTTAAAAATCAGCAAACCGGAAAAGGCCCAAATGTTTGAAAATATGGTGATACGCATGGCCCAAATGGGGCAAGTGCGTGGAAAGCTTGATGATGCCCAATTTGTCAGTATATTGGAGAGCATAAACGCTCAAATGCCACAAAGTAAATCAACAGTTAAATATGACAGAAGACGTGCTGCCATAGATTCAGATGACGATGACGACTATGGCTGCTGATTGTACGTTCTCGACAAAAGCCGTTATGAAGGAATCTGTTTTATTCGAAATAGTAGCAAATACTTATTTTGTAAAATGCCGATCCTTCATATAGCAGTAGCACATTTGCGACCATACGACGTTTACAAAATTTTTTTAAGCTAATTAATGTAAAATTTAGGCATTTTTTAAAGCACAATACGTTTTGAAAGGTGCCGTAAAGTCTATTTATTTCTGCTTTCATTAACATTTAAAAATTGCTGAAAAAGTTACTCGTCCTAATGCTAACCTCTATTTACGTATAATGCTAGAAACATAGAAAGAATAAAATTAAATAAAACATTTGTGAATTCTTTTAATTAAGACGAAATATAAAATATATAAATATGGAATGACCGATATGATGAACGCAGTATAATTTTCTCAAATGATCCTAATTTTGTTCTGCCAACTTTGGAATGCAACTGATTATTTCAAAAATGCTCATCCATACACACTACACATATTTATTTTAAATGACGTTGTTTGGGCAACAACTAAGTGTCCACAAGTTAAAATATATGACAGCCACAAATTATACTATAAACCGATACAATTAGACTAGAAATATAAATAAAAGCAATAAACATAGTTTCAAAACACTTCAAAGCATATGACACAGCATTCTGCACAAAGTTTACTCGGTTTTTTCGTGATCATCGTCTTCATCTGATGCCACAAAGCAATCGCCACAGAAGGCGGAATATAAAATGAGCGATAAAAAGCCACATGGTAAGCCCAAGATAACAGTCGTAAGTACGGGATTACCCTTCCACATATCACTTAAACCCTTCCTAACTTCGAAGATTGCACGCCGGACACGCACCAAAAGGGTGTCACCACCAAGTGGAGTAGCACTTTCGTTGTGAATGGATTCGAGGAAGACATGAAGGGCTTGTGGTGTCATTTTAAGTGGTTCATCGTCTGGAATGTAATGTTCTTGAGTTGTAGAGTTAATCACAAACAAATGAGGTGTGGGCGGCATATCCAGTACGATGGAATGCGCTATGCCAGGATCACCAATCTAATAACAAATAAATTGGTTTTCATTACATATTGCATAGATGTAAATCCACAAAAGACTCACCCAGGCGAATTGGAATTTATCATGGTACCTATCTCGATGCTTACGTATAACACCTTCGACCATATCACGGAATTCTAACTCATGTGTAGCAACTTGATTCAATTTATCTTCTTCTACAACTGCCACAACCAAATATTTTTTCGTTTTCATTAATTGATTCATATTGAAACGTGTAATTTTTGGGAATGTTACAAATCTTTCGACATTCACCCAATGATGTATAGTGTCGTTAATCTCGGACACATCCATTTCGTGGGCTACATGTGCAAGTGGATATAAGTGATGTTGTTCTTCTTTGTAAACCACTACAGCAGGCAAGTGTTCAAATTCAAAATGCTGTGTTGCTAAATCCGGTGTGGTTGCGTAGAAGAACCCGTGTTCTTGATAGTTTTCCGCCGCTGCATAATATGATTCCCACATCACACCCTCCTGCTGGCCAATAAAAATGAAGAATATTGTATGTGAACCCTTAAGCATATCGATACTTTCGGCTCGAGTCACCAATTGTACCGGAGGACCGCTCATGCGCAGCGCATAGTCAACTAACTCCTCTTTGACGCGATCACCTTTATATATATACTTTGCGCTTCCTTTTATGAACATTATGGTTGGATATGCACGAACCTCCATCTCTCGTGCCACATGTGGGAAGCGAGTGCAATCTACTTTTCCTACACGGATACTCAATCCATGTAATTCCTGTGCCACCTGCCCAAAAATGGGTTCTGCACGTTTACAATAACCACACCAGGGCGCATAAAACATGACCAGCCATTGGCCTTGATTGTATACTTCCAGAAAACGGTCGCTCAAATCAAGCACACGCGCAGCTTCGGCATTAGCGGCATGAGTAAGGGGAGTTGCGAAAATGGCAAGCAGCACTTAAAAATTTTCAAATTAGATATTTTTCTAATCATAGAGAGAGAAACTTACTAAATAGCGGCTTCCATAGCAAAGTACTCCTTTCAGCACGGTTTGTATAAAACCAAAGCATTGTCGTAAGTTATTTATGGATCTGTTTATAATTATTACAAGTGACACCAAATTTTAGGAACCAATTTCAATAGAGTATAAATACACTTATTGCGCCATATTGATAACTATATAACAAGTGATTTATAAAATGCTAAGTTGATTAATTACTAATTCAATTAGCTTTATTCATTAATCTAAAATATATGTCTGAAAATCTGCTGAAGTACTTCGGGATATACAAAATGAAAATTCTTGCAGCTGTCAAATAGGATCTGACATCTTCCTAGTGTTGAAATACTCTGTAGTTATTCGGTTTTTAATTTTCTCAAGGACTAAGCATTACATGGGTTTAGATAAACATAATTTTATGTTTCTATTAGTTGTATATATAAAGAATTCGTTTTGCACATTACATAGCCTTTGGCAGAATATTATTGCAATACTAATTTAAATTGAAATATGTAAAAATTTAAGTACCCAAATTGTACATTATTTTTCAACAATACACCTCTGGGGATATGCCAACTGTCATATTGTTTCTTTCCAATCGTCCCCGATGTGAATGCACGTGTGACATTTTGTTTATCATTTCTACCGCATTTTATTTTAGATTTAATTTTTAAAATAGGAAAAATTCGTTGAAAATTAAAAATGAATGGAAGAAGTGCTCAAGTCGGGCGCACAAAAACTCATAATGTGCGTTTTTATAATCTCACACCGCGCTCTATACAAAGCATGGCTTATAACAAGATTTGGCACAAGTTGGCTATATCTAGGTGAATATAACCACATTTTGAAAAGGTGAATTTCGTTTTGAATATTTATTATTATTAGAAATGATGGATCTATTGAAATTTGGGATATGCAACATGCCTCCTATTTGGAAAAAGTTATACCGAAATCGCCTGGAAACTCCGTAGAGGGTATGGTTTGGGCTGGCGAGCGTTTATTCTCAGTTGGTCTTACTGGCGAATTGGTTGAATGGGATTTACTATTGCTAAGGCCCCGACGTAAGCAGTTCGTAACTGGAAATGCTATATGGTGCGTTGATGTAAACTCCACCGGAACAGAGCTGGCTGTCGGGACAGAGGAGGGTTACATCAATATATTTGACATAGACAGCGATCAAATGCAATACAAACAACTATTTGATAAGCAAGAAGGTCGTGTGTTGTGCTGTAAATTTGATCGTACCGGCGAATTTCTGGTAACTGGTTCATTGGGTGCAATACGAATTTGGGATGTGAAGAGTGGCCATGCGTTGCATAAAATGTCAATTTCGCGAGCGGAAAAGAAAAAAGAGGTGATTGTTTGGTCATTACAAGTGCTAAGTGATTTCACAATTATTTCGGGTGATTCACGTGGTCAAGTCTCAGTTTGGGATGGTAAATTAGCAACACAGTTGGAATCACATCAGGTGCTAAAGGCTGATGTACTAGCGGTAACTGTAAATGAAGAAGAAAATTTGCTAATGTGTTCAGGAATTGAACCAATAATCAGAATATATGCCAAAACAAAAATTAAGCGTGAGGAAATGGAGCATTATTGCTGGGTAAAATATCTGCAAAGAAGTGTACACGATAATGATGTAAAAGCGCTCGTATGTGCAGGTGACCGCATATTCTCAGGTGGTATGGATGGTTATTTAGGAATATCCTCGGCTTCAAAACGTAGCTCCACTATATCTAAGTATGGTCCATTCCTTAAGGTAAGAATGAAAATTAAAATATTTAATTACATTTGACAATTTTAAAATTGATTCTTAGAATCCATGCGTTGCCGTATCAAATAAAAATCGCCTGTTACTTCTTCGTTATACAAATTATTTTGAAGTGTGGCGTCTTGGTTCTACGGACGGCAGACAACAGCTAGTAGCACCAACGGAAGATGAAGAAGAACACAAAACAAAGCATAAGAGTAAAGAACCTGAGCGCAGGATGCTTGCTTTGAATACTCCACCAGAAAAACTATTGGAATTTAGAAGCAAAAATGATGAACCCATTATTTGTGCCACCATCTCCCCTGACGGTCAATGGTTATGCTACTCGACCCAAAAGAGTATCCGACTTTTCCGGTTTCTACCATCAGTTTCTGGGAAAAATGACACACAGCTTGCCCGCATCAAAGGCCTGCCAGAGCAATTTGTTACTGCCTCCCACATAATATTCAGCAGCGATTCAAAACGCCTTTTCCTTGTACAACCTACTACCCGTCAAATAAACATATTTTCAATAGTTAAAAATGGCAGCACTGACCTAGACTTCGTCGAAAGCATTGAAACAAGTAAACACATAAAAGACGTCGTAAATATATTCGCCGTATCGGAATGTGGTACATACATAGTAGCAGCAGGTGCAGATCGCACTATTGCGGTATGGAGAATATTTGAGGGCAAACATTTCAAACATTATCTCAACATGCCGCGTTACTCGGCCATTACAACGGCTTTAGCAATTCATGCGCACGAGCCTAGGCTAGTGGCAGCCTTCTCTGATGGCAAAATAATTGAATATGATCTAGAAGAAATGTGCTTTACATGTTCGGAGCGAGAATATTTTGTCGAGAATGCGGAAACGCATTGTGTTTCAAATATGTTATTGGATAGCCGCAATGCCAACAATATTGTACTACATAACGATGCGTATTTATATGTGTTGGAGAAAGTTGCGGACACGAATGGCGAAACCGAATACGATAATGACGCTTCAGCACCAACAGGCAAGAAGATTGGAAAGAAATTGAAGCGTACTGTGAGTGACAGTAAAGTAAGCGGTCTGCGCTTGAAATTTAAGAAATCTTATGAGGTAAATGAACTGGAAATATTTTTTGTATAAATTAATTAATGCAAATTTTCTTTTTGTTGCCAATTTATACGCATAGCACCTAATATCACTCAGTTGGCTCAGTACGGATGAATTGGTCGCAGTTGGTGTCAATCCTGTCACATTAATTGAACAATTACCGGACGCTTTTAAACAAAAGAAATTCGGCACCGCTTAGTGTAAAGTGTACATAAAAGTGAAATTTTTGATTTCTTATTGTAAGAAATTAATATTGTTTTAATAATAGTGTATTGTTAAGGCTACAAATTAAATTTAAAATAAAAAATATATGTATGTATATATTTAAAAATATGGTTTATTGTGATATTCCTCTCTTTAATACCTTAAACAAGCTCAGCTTTGTGCAACATTAATGCTTTTGCTGTGTTTATGTTCTAATGAGTGCTGTCATTTTGCAACTTTTCATGACGACATACTATGTATGTATGCTCTCCACAATGCATGCACTGGCATTTGTTGTATTTCTGTGCATGCGGAATTTTTCGACTATGAAAGCTTCAATTTCAACTTTTCATACCACTATCAACTATTTTTTGTTGTGATTGCATTGTTGCTTTTTTGGTTACACACGTCTAGTCAAAGTCTAGACCGTCGCGCGCATACCACACAAAGTGTGACAACAACAATAACCATCCCCTATCAAAGTTGCAAAAGTACTAACAGACAAAAGAAAATAAGGATTGAAGGCAGAGGAACATCATCGCGGGTGTGAACTGCATGAATGCACGTTAAAAATAAGCCCGTCAGCGTTACTATGACGGCGTTGCACAATCGGTTGCATATATGCGAATTACTATTTTGCCTACACTGACTGCCACATACAGGAATGTGTGGAAACATGAATTTATGCAAATTGTAGAATTTGAGATCAGGCTATTGAAGGCTAGTTAATAGATTTTTTACGCCTTATAAAGGCAATGCTAATAAAAGTTCGTTATACAACATAAAAGTGGTCAGTAGAAATTCACTCACCCGAATTGTATGCTCGTTTCTGGCAATCCGGGTTATGCCTGCAAATTCGCCTTTGATCACTAGTAACACAAAATTAAAATCGCAATCATTTGCGCCGGAGCAAAGCGCTCCTCCTTCAACTTTTCACTTGGATACTTGTAGTGTATTCGTAGATGCATATTATTATAAAAGCTAACATTGTGGGATCAAATTCGCTTATGTAACACATAATAAACTCACACTACATACATATGTACATACGTATGTATGTATATATGTAAATATATTATACACAAAAATTATTTTCTGAAACATTAAATATTATTTTTGAAATACGACAATATCACCAATTTTAGAACTTGTTTAAACGGAAACTGACAACTAAGGTTTGGCGGCGAATTGCAGAGTTGCATTGATCTTCAAAAACATGAATAGTTCACAATAACTTTTTCGCCGCTGATTTATAAAAATATATTTAAGAAATAAATGATTAAAGTGCTATGAATATTGGTGTTGAACATATGTATTTACAAATGTCTAAATATCCCATTTTTCGTACATAATATATTGTATTAAAACCAAGTGGAACATTATTTCTGTCAGAATTACCATTATTTATTTTATCAAGTCATTATTTATTTTTCATAAACTCGAAACAACAGGAAAATTTTGTAAAAATTGCTTTATTGCTTGTGTTGAATACTATTTCGAACATATTCAAAACTTTTTCTGATTATAATTCTTCTTTACCATTACGTGTTTCCGAATCGGAAGTATAAATTTTCTGTGCAATATTCACAATAGAAAAATTTAAAATTCGTTTAAATCGAGGCGAATAAACGCTGAATTCGCCTTCATTCAAATTGACGCATACAACTCTGTGTGTTATTGCGCTTTGCCGCTACAATGATCGTTTTCTGTCAATTTCCGTATTCGTATGTGTAAAAATTGGGTAAATATTAGAAATCATAATTTCAAAACAAATTAATATTCAAACAAAATGTATTCGAATAAAATAAGTTGGTAAAACTTTTTAACTAATAAAGGCAATGGAATAAGCGGCTCCAGCTGTGTGCAAATAGCTTTGCTACGGCAAGCGTCTTCGAAAGTGCCCTTGACTAGATGGGCCCCTTTCTAAGCAGATAATTGTTTTATTGCTAAGCCATCTGCACTCCCAAAATTAGAAAAGGCAATGCTCAAGATCCCGTAAAGTGGTGAGCAACCGCCAATTAAGCCGACAAGTGCAATATTTATGTAAAAGTGACGGGTTAAGATGGATTAAAATTCTACAATTCACACTTGCATACACATATACATAAATATACATTTCGACATAATACCAGTCTGCTTTCCGTTTATAAAAGTCGGATTAATTTTTTATTTCATTTTTAAATACGCGTTCTTGTTTTTATTGCAGCAATACATAGATTTGTGGCCGCCGCCGTCGCATGTGCTGCAGACAGCTTGACGCTAATGGCATCGCGCAACGTATCAACGAGACGATCTTCTGGCGAGACACAACAACAACATAAGCAGGTCGGTTTATTTATTTATTCTTATTTTTTATATTAAAATAAAATGCAACCATTCGTCGTGGCTGTGACAACTAATCAGTACACATACGCACATACATATGTACATGCGTGAATGCAAATCCGCGCATGTGTGTGTGTGTGCATACACCAAACAGCCGCACGTCTCCCCATTTGTCTCGGCAGCGAATTGTGACAAATTTATTTGGTTTATTTATTGCCTGAACTGTGAAAGATTTACACGGCAATTTGGCAAATGTACAAAAGTTTGCTTGTGTGGCATGCAACATTACTGCGACGGCCAGCGCATAGCTATTGCAACTGAATTGCTGCCCCTGTTACATTGTTCGGATGGTGCAACATTTCACATGTTGCATTGCATTGCTAGGTGTTCGGCGCGTCCTGTACTCGCATGCAGTCGCCGGCCAAGAGAAACAATGGCTTTTCGTGAATTTTTATTTATAGTTGCGCCGCACGTTTCTCTCTTCATTTACCGCGGTGGCGGCAGCACATTTTTTAACATTAAATAGATTTGGCTTCATTTCCTCTTTTTTATTCGCTATTTATTTGAAAAAAAAAAAACGCCAAGGTGGGTTGATGGCGAAAGTTCAACTCGGTGCAAGGAAAATGAGAAGGTCGTTTTGAGGTATTTTTACCGAGTGGTAACACGGCAATGGGTGTGGCGGCTTTTAGGCTAATATTATTTATTTTATATATTAATTACACACACTGTATAGTGGCCTCACTAAATTTTCATCTACTATTAGTCAGCTTGAAATTGATTCTCATGCCTTTTTCACAAATTCCATTTTTCCTTTGGAAACTGGTTTACTGAAAGAATATTCATTATAGTCTGAATACGAGTAGTTGTTACTATTTTAGTTTGCTCCGTCTTGTGTAACTCTCAAAAGAAAGCTTCGGAGACCTGGTTTGATTAGCGCTTGTACATTATTTTTCAAGCTTCATAAGGTCTATTCGAAGAGATTTACTGTTAGAGAAGTTAATACTCTAATTTATTGGCTTGGATGATCTGGCAATGTTCGCTCTCCCTTTGGCCTCAATACGCTCCTTAAAGTTCAATTTAATAATATTAATTTTTAGTCTGGTCTTAGCACAGTAGTACTTCTTCTGTTTAAATGTATAATTTTTCAACTTTATTTTGGATCGTAGTAAGGTTCTAGAATTTGGTTCATTTCTCCTTCTTGCTTGGCAATTATTTTAATCCACCAAACTTTGCACATTTTGACCTCAAACAGTTGTCAGTGATTCGTAGTTATTTTTTTCCTTTCCAAGGAAAAAGTTAGGAAAAAGTTGCACCGACAAATCATTATTCTTTTGCGTACACACACCGACCTAGACGTCTTGGGGTATGAAGCGATTTAAAGTCGGCTGTCAATGCACTCATGCATTTCCGTTTCCGGTTTTGAGCCACACAATGGAGGAGCGTCGGCACCCAGTAAGCTCAAATTGCTGGTATGCCTGAAAATGTTACAAATGTCATATGATTTTTACCTCGAACTATTAGTTTATGAGATATAGCTTTTGGGTGAAACAACTTGTGTTAGTTCACAAAAAATGGATCGAAAGGAATTCGTGTGTTAATAAAGCATTGTTTTTTGGGGGAAAAAATCTGTTGGAGCCAAGGTTTGGATTGATCAACATTGTCTGGCCTCTGCACCAGGGAAATCAGCCGTTGAAATGAGGTTTCCTCAGTTTGAATAAAGCCAAATAAGCACCGAGTACGGTGAAGGCAGTAAAAAAAGACCCCAAAATAATTTCGGTTGACCGAAAAGTGAAGTTGTTCGAGAGAGCTGAGACTCTAAATATATCAAATAACGTATTGGAAATATTGGGAGTGAATATTTGGACATGTGAAAGCTCGGGCATAGTGGGTTCCGTGCACAAACACAAAAACAACGACAGTCATCCGAGTGAGCGATGAGATCGCTTTAAAGCGTGAAAAACGCGACAGTCGGATTGTAAGGTTATGGCGTCTTTATTTTGGGATGCCCATTTTTATTGACTACCTTGAAAAAAGAAGGACCAACAACAGCGAAAAAGGTTGTGCTGTTTCAACAGGAAAATGCACTATTTTGCTCGCTCAGACTTCAACACCTTTGGTTTACTGGGTTGCCACCCTACTGCACACACATCCGTGCGAGACTAATGCATTTGCACAAAAGTAAAAGTTTTTGGCATTCAATCAAAAATATTTTGGTGGATTGCAGTGATTGTTTGGTTTTTTACAGCGTCTGCTGCGAGCACAAGTAGAACTGCTGGTAGAAGAGCGCAGCGTCAGCGGAGAGCGACGCTTTTTTCTGTTGGCAACGACAACGCCAAAGGCGACAGCAAATGAAAAATGAATTTAAACTTTGGCGCACGTCAAATGCAGCACTGCCAGCAACAACAGACGCGATAGTCTAGTAACAGGCGAGGAAAGGGAGAGAGACAGACTTAACTGTGCTGGAGGAACTTTTTACTTTGACTGCCAACTTACGGGAAACTATGAGACCGCGCTGAAAACACAATCAACAACGTCAAGACGTGCGTTGTTGGTGGGCCACGTAACGGTGACTGTAGACCTACACTAATGACTATGCTGCTATGTATTGTTGTTGTTATTGTCGGCATCTAGCATCATCCGCCGGAGCAAGACATTTCTTCTGAAAAATAGAGTTTCAACTTTTCTGGCGCTGCTCGAATTGTCTTCCATTTGCAAAGCATACTTTTAGGCGCGCTAACTGTGTGGTGTACTACGCAATTCCAAATAGCGGTACAGTAAAAGTTCTGCGGCTGCTTTGACTGCGGCGAACTTTTGCGTATTTCCAGCGGGCGGCGCAAATGCTCATTTAATTGGTTCGCAAATTAGCGAATTACGCGCGTACTACTTGGGTGCCGGCGAGCAAGTTGTGCCAAGTGAGGACGAGTGGAAGTGGATATACGAAATTCATTGAAGTTGTCGAAGTTCTCGGTTGCTGATATTGAAAGCATCTTCAGCATAAACTTCACTTATACATTATTATTAAATCGTATTCTCCAATATCGGCAGCTTGCGCGAGAGAGAGACAGCAGCAGAGACAAAATACGCCATATTTTACAGCTTTTCTTGGATAAAGGCGAAAACGCAGACCAACCGGCTGCAAATGTGCATAGTGTTTATGGTCCCGATAATCATGCGCAATTTTGGGTCTTCAATGTTCCATGATGCGTTCTAGTAATATTGATGTCGAAGATAAATCATACTCTGGAAGACCAATTGTCAAAAGTATAAATAATATGATGAAGATCGTCGAGTCCGACCATCATTTGGTTGCCGCACGAATTGTTGAAAAAACCTTGTGGACTGAATCATCAGCGAATCACTGCCGAACAACCAAATCAATGGATTTCTGTAGCCGATGTTCAGGAAGAGCTTGCTGTATTTTTGATAGATTTGGCTCGGATTCATCCACTATGTGCTCCTGTCTCATGTTCAAACTCTAATTCGGCACTGTACCGTCCATAATTGGAACGTCTGAAGTAAGCAATTCCTCAGAAGTGGGCAGTTTTGGCCAATTGGGGGAGAATTATGCTCCATAAGGACAAAGCCAGGCCTCGCACATCGATACGGACTCGCCAGGAAGTCTGGCAGTTTGGTTTAAATGTTTTTATACATTCATAACGGGCCATTAGTAATGTTGGACTCTGGATCGGTTGGTAAATTGTATACATCCCTTCAATTGAGAATTCCGTACAGTATTTGCTTATGCATTTTCTAATACATTTAATAGCTATTGCCCGACGAAACCCAACTCATCAAGATTTATTCTTCAGATACCAACTCATCTTGTCGGGAGGACTTTATTTGGTGCTACAATTTAATTTTGATTTTTATTCTTCCAGAGATATGGGATGTCAATTTCATTTCAGAATAAAACGATTAAAGCATTCACTTGTACCGTTATAGCTAAATAAGCACTGAAGGTGCCATGACGTATACGTAACTTGAGATGAAATTGGAAAGGAATGTGTACAATATAATCATATAAACTATTATTGTAAATATATATTTTTATGACAAAAACCGTATATTCGTGAGTTCAACGGAGCAGCTGTTTACACACATAAATATGTATTTGAAAATGTGCACTGAAGTGATATTTGTCGACAGTTCCTCCCTGCGGCCCTGTGGCGTGGTAACAAAGCATATTTTCAAATGTGTGAGCGTGAGTGGATTTGTGGCAGCTGCAACACTGCATAGAGGTCATTGTAAGGACAAAGTTGTGTGGCACATGTGAGCATAGTTTATTGAATTTTACGCTCCATTGTAACGTTGCAGTAACGAAGTTAAGAACGAATGTGGTAATGAAGATAAAAGTAGTGTAAAGTTACACCCATTCGCCATGATGTCTATAAAAACTCATAGCAAACAGTTGGGTCTTCGTGATGAAAGGGTGAAACATATTCTTAAATAACTGTCAGACTTTACAGGCTTTGAGCGCAGTGCTCATTCCTCGGAGCAACCAACCACTTTTCAACATCTCAGTGATTATTTAAACGGGTTTAGCTATTCGAGGAGCCTACAGTTTAGATTTGCCACAGCTTAAAGCAGGCTTGAACCGCCTCGCTTTGCGTTTGAAGTCCATGAGACGGAAGTAAAATAACAGACACTGGTGGTATCGGAAGTTTCTGACAGACTCGACAGATAGAAGTTTTCGGACCCTAAACTAATATAAGATAAACTTTTCATGGGGTTTTGAAGCTTCTAATGGGAAACGGGACCGGAGCTCACTGGTTTCTGTAAGAGAAAGTCCACAATCTTTGTTCTAAATGTTACATGTTTCTATTAAAAGAGAATTAAAGGAATCTCAAGGGGCAACATATTTTTTGTAGGGTAAGATTTGCAGAATAAATATCTATCGCTCATGGTTCATTTGTACCACTTGGAAGTCTGAAGGTGTAACCTTACCCATAGAAATTTTTGAAAGTTCGACGAATATCACATTTGTTGGGTGTTATTTTTGTGGCAGTGAGTGTGAACAGTTCCAAAACCATTTATGGTCGCGAATATTATCCTAGAAAAATCATAATTTACCATTAAATTGCCAAAATCAACTTAAGACCGTTGGATCTAACCTCGAAATTCATATTTATCAACTGATAATTGCTTAGTAAATTTCAAATTATTGTGATAGCAATCGATGAGACCCCAATGGTGGCTGAATTTAATATATTGTCTCAGCAGTTGTTTTGATAGAATTACCTTTTAATAGTGGCATTGTAATTAAATGGTTGCAACGATGGTGAGGGTTTACCAGGCAAAATGGCTTTCCAAATTGCGCGTTCAGTGTGAAGGGGTGTAATATTTCCAACGAAGCAGCAATTTTCTACACCAATAACATTAGAAGTGTAATTTTCCGCCTTCCGACAGTGCAACGGCAACGTTTGCAGCGTAAACTGTTGCAACTAGTTAAGTTCCACAAGTGCGCTCCACCAATAAGGCAACAATGGCACCAACCTTTTTGCTGACAGCAAATTTCCGTTCATTGAATTTTGTCCTTTGCAACAATGGTAGAGGACAAATGCACACTAACCGGTGGCAGTGGCGGCGGGGGGCCGTGGCCGCCAGCAGTCGAAGGTGTGGCGCTGCAACGGTGCAGTGTAGGTGTCTACTCTGCCACTACTGGCAGGTTAGTTCCCCTTCAATGCGAAGCTGCACTAACAAACTATAAAAATTGCTTTGAATTGTTGTTTTTGTTTTCGTCTAAAATGTGTGCAACTTTGTGTGTTAGAGCGAGCGTATATTAGACAATCACTTGAAGCAGCGCTTCCCATCGCCTCACTTGCAGCGTCTTCGCTGTGTTGCAACGCCGACATCTTGTCAGCTGTAAAATTTATGTTGCTTCTACACGACTTCACCGCTTAGAGCAACAGCTAGAGCTGACAGTGTGCAGTTTTGGTTGTTTTAGTGTTGCTGCTGTTGTTGCGATAGTCGCCATCGCCTTTGAACACTGCCACATTCCCTTCTTTGCCGCTGCTCACATGCGGCATTTTTTTCTTTCCTCTCCGTTGGGTATATTTACTTCTTTGTCTGTCTGTGCCAAACGCAATGCATACTTCTAGGGGCGCCCACAGCCGGTTGCCATTGGATGCAACGAACTGCTAACGTCAGTAAGTTGGTAATTTAAAATTTTATTTGCCATTTTCTAATTCTGTGACGAGCTCCCCCTGCCGAGCTGTGGATCTAACTCTCCTCTTTTTTTCGATGGGTTCTTTTCCCTTTTTTAATTTGAAGGTGAACTTTGCCACATCTCTTCTACTCTATTTCATCAACGTGCGCTTATGTAAATGAGCAGTTTCAGCGTTTCTCGGTGGCAAATAAAGAAAGCTATAAGTTGTTGAGGTGGATTATTTCAGTTATTTCGTTGGCAACAAAGTCTGTATTTCAGCACGAGAAATTGATAGTTATTGCACCGCAGCAGCTATGCGGAGATGGGTTCAGGATTTCAGCACGATTGACTGCGAATGATGTGCTAAAATATGCTCAATGGAAGTGAGGTTGAGCTAACAGCATAAAGTGGGCATGAGCACCATTTTGGACTTCAGAAAAAAAAGAAAACTTTGTTTATTCTTATTTTGAAATGATTTTCTAAATTTATGTGGCAAGAACAAGGTCTAATGCATGAATTCTGAAGTCAGTCAGTGTTAAATAACACGATCCCTACAAATCGAATCAGTGAGATATCTTACAAGTTAAGTGGACTTTCATGTACCAGGAATTTTGAGATACACTCTCAAACGTCTTCTCTACATACACGGTTTGTCTGGAAAGTAATAGGACTGATTTTCTTCCGCCGCGACTGTAGTTCGGTGGATGCGCGCACCGACTGGATTCGGTAGAGGGCGAACGAGTGGCTGGTCAGTTGTCTCCGAGTACCTGGAGAGTCAGGAAAAATAATTTCGTGCGAAAATGCGGCAAATCCTTTAGAAAGAAGGGGTTGTTTTCGTGGCACTGGCCTTGGAGCGCCGGGAAGAGGTCGCTGATGAATGAGCAAATCCAAAGTGAAAACGATGCTCATTGTCTTTTTTGACATCAAAGGCATTGTCCACCATGAATTTGTTCCTCCTGGACAAACCGTCAACACCAAGTTTTACGTGGAAACCCTCAAGACACTCAATCGGGTCCGACAAGACATCGCAGCCGATTAGAAGTTGTATCACGACAACGCCCCGACTCACACCGCCTTTCTTGTGAACAGCTACCTAACCAAGGCCGGAATCCCAGTGTTTGGTGGGGTTGGAAAAGAATCTTCCCTATGAGCTGTTCCAGCCTGGTCGAATGATTGATTCTACATTTTACTGTCAACTGATGAGATTGAAGCAATCGAAAAAAACGGCCAAAACTGATCAACAAAAAGGGCTTCGTTTTCCATCAGGACAACGCTAGACCACCCACATCTTTGATGACTCGTTAAAACTGCGAGAGCTTGGCTGGGAAGTTTTGATGCATCCATCATATAGAACTCCCTTCATAGAGTAAAGTTAACTTTAGGAGAAGCCTGTGAAAATTACTTGTCGCAGTTTTTCGCCAAGAAACCAGAAAAGTCTTACACTGATGGAATAATGTCTCTAGCGGGCAAAAATGGCAAAAAGTGGTCGACTAAAATGAAATATGTTCCACTTTTTAATTAAATTTCATCATAAATATAAAAAAAATAATTGAAGTTAGATTAGAAATACGAAAAGACTTTTTCGACTACTCAATATATTAGCTGACACAGTTCTGCGAATATCCCAACCAGATTAATTATCATTATAATACATCCATTATGAGTAATGATGCCGAGCTCACATTCCTTGGTCAAATATAAATCCAGATACGTGCTGGGTATGTGCAAAACCTCTTTGGTGCGAGGTTCGCCCTTACGGCCAAACTTAACCTAGTTACGAAAACGGTTCAGAAGGGTACCCTTAGAAGAGGTATGAATTTTTGTGAAGAACTTTTTATTAAAAGAAAATTACCAATTAGAAACAGAGTGATGGTTCATTCTACAAAATCTGGTATCAGCTCAATTGAGTCATAGTCTATTCTAATGGTTTTATCTAATGTATTTTTGAAAAGACTTGATTGTACCAAATCTAACATAACCTAACTTATAATCCATAAATCAGCTTGATACATCAAGTTAATATTTGGAGAACTTCTTTCAGCTTTATTTTTATCCATTTCATAAAAGATAAGAAAAATAAATCAATTGTAAAGAGCACAGAGATACATATTATATATATATAATTTTTATATATAAATAAAAGGTTTCAAACGCCGAGTCTGCATCCGCGCCAGACGACAACAACAAAGGACGTGCAACATAAGCAACACGAATTAATATTACATGTGCACAAAGGTATTTGCTTCTATGAACAACAAAAATTAACGAAACAACAATATCAGCGACATCCACAACAACAACGAATGACAACAATGAACAACATAAATTTGTATCCACAACATTTTGAATAATAAATTGTCTTTCGGTTGAGTACATTCAACGTATCTCAGAAGGGTGGATACACACACAACAACAACAACAACACACACCCATACATACATGACACAATGCAGCACATTGGACGCTCCATTAGTGGATATGTAAATACCGAAGTAAGACTCACTGTTTGTATGCGGTCGCTCCAGCTGCCACCTCCCGCTCTCCTCCAAGCACCCTGTCTTCTCCAATATACTTTGGTCTATTTCGGTTCGGCTTTGACTTGAGGTGTGCCTGTGTTGTTGGTGCACTGGAGCTGGGCATAAATAAAATTATATGCGGCCGCTTTTGTGGCTGAGACGGTTCCTCGGTTGGCTGGCGACGGCGCTCGGCAGATGTTGCACACGAAAAGTTGAGCCACAAATTGCACTCGCCGTTATTTGGTTATTTTGTAGCAGTGTTGGTGATACGAGTAGTAGTTGTTATTGTTGGTAGCTGCTTTTGTTGTTGTTGTAGTAGACGACTAACTAGGTCTGCGCTATTTGCTACTAATGCCGCCGTAAGCTTTCTGCACGCCTCAACTAACGGAGCTTCCTTTCTAGCCGTCTGCTGGCTGGTTCTTGGTGTTGTTGTTGCTGTTTCGCTTTGTGTTACGGTGCCACACTTTATGCAACTTATTGTGTTGCTGTCGTATGTTGCATTGTTAGGCAGTTACTGTCACTGTTGTTGTTGTTGTTGCTGGAATCTACCACAAATGCATGGCTGTCAGACTGCCGTTATTCCGCCTAAAGTAAAGTAAAGTGCAATTGTATTGTTATTGCGCTTACCGTTACCGACACCGGCGTCGCCACTTCTGTCACCACCGTCACGGAATCCGTCTGCCACACAGCTCTGCGGTCGCAACATCAATGCGCTGCAGACAGTCTGTCTGTCGTGTCTGTCTGTCTGTGGTATCCTTTTCCTTCCTTTATTCGCCGCTAATGCACATATGCCTGCGTACGTGTGTGCGCGCCTTGTTTTGCTTCCTTTGCCGAAAAGTGAAGTCTAAGGACTTTCGTCTGAGTGGATATTCAGTGTTAATTCCTGTCGTCTTCCGTTTCCTGTGCACTTAGCCCCACTTGTTTTATTCGCTTAGCTCTTACGAATTCGATTCGTACTCTTGAGATTCTCATACTACGAATTTATTGAGAGCTCTGCTGATACTTATCGAACCAATGAACTTCTGTAAAATATGAAATTGGATTTAAGAGAGACGAATATAAATACTAAAATGGTTTTTTGGTTAGAATAAAAGGCTGATACTGTTACAACCGGCTACATAGATCTCACGGGACGGAACCTCAGTCCGCTGTGTTACATGAAAATCCTATATAATGATCATAAAGACCTATGAAGGTCGGCGAAGCGCTTTGAGTCTACCACAAAATCATACTTTGGTCGACAGTCGTACTTTTGTCTAAACAGGAGAGATAGCCGAAATTGATTATTAGCCGCATTAATTCTTCCGCCGATATGTTTCAATCTCAGTCTTGCAAAATCTGGACAATGGACGATGAAAGTGTTTGGATATTTCTACCTCAGCTTCCTCCAACAACTTTGACAATTTGCGTCCGATAAGATATTTAGCCTTACCGCATGGTATTGATTCTTTGACTTTCTATTCAAAGTGCTTATGCCTTGCGATTCGAAATTTTTGCCAAATATCTGATACATAGATTATAAATAAATTATTATTCGACAGTTTCTAGGTTGTGACAACCATTTTCTCGACCAGTTTGAGGAAGAGAACACGAAATCTTAACTTGTAAAGAGTAGAAATCAAGTGCCTTTCTTTTACTAGGAACTCCTCACCACCTAAAGTTTGAAAATTAAACCAATATGCCTACTTCAAGAGATTTAAATCCATTTCGCTGAAAAGGTGGCATGGAGAGTTGGCTTGTAATGGAGTTTCGTCATACTAAATCAAATGTATATAATGGAGGATGGAGCTATGTGTAAAAGTTCACGCAAGTGAGGAAAGTTCTCTGAGCGCCATTCTCTTATGGCTCAAGCAGCTCACGACTTCCGGTCTTAGGCCAAGTATCCGGTGGGTAGCCAAAGAACATCCGAGGCATGAACAATGACAATATCTGATGAGTCGACGTTAATAGTTCCGATAGAAAGGTTCTGCGAAAGATTTATGATCCTTTGCGCATTGGCTATGGCGAATATCGCATTCGATGGAACGATGAGCTTGATGAGATATACGACGACATTGACATAGTTCAGCGAATCAAGAGACAGCGGCTGCGTTGGCTAGGTCATGTCGTACGTATGGACGAAAACACTCCAACTCTGAAAGTATTCGACGCAATACCCGCCGGGAGAAGCAGAGGATGAGGAAGACCTCCACTCCGTTGGAAAGAACAGGTGGAGAAGGACCTGGCGTGCTGTAGTTAACTCGGCTATAATCGCCTAAGCGGTGTCTATATGTGGCAGATTTGGTGGTCTCTAGTAGCTGGTTCAACAACCTGAGACACATCATATGCCGTTTGATCAAATTTGACCCGGACTGACAAAAGAACTTCCTGCATTTTAATACACATATTTTTTAAGCTTCTGAATAAATTGAAGCATGCTTTATCTTAATTTTACATACACTTCTTATAGGCTTCGGCTGGGATGATCTTCAATATTTTCAGCGAATTTTCGTTTTTTCATCGACTCGTTTTTGAGCGCCATTCGCTAAATTGTTGGAGAGTTTCGTCATCATATTCATAAGCCTCCTTATGGTCACCGGTAAAGATGCCTTTGATGAATGTACAGTCTTCAGCTACTTTTGCGACCTCTGCTCGAGGTAGTTTCAGGTATGTTTGGACAAGTCAAGCACCGTTCATACCGTACCAAAACATTAATCAAAATGTGTTGATCCGGTCCATAAGAGATGTTGAGAATTCTCTGCTATTTGTCGCACCAATGAAGGAAAAATTTCGTACCGGTTCGGTTTGCTTGCGCAGTTTACATGGACCATTCCCGGTCAAATTTGATCAAATAGGACGAGATTGAGTATGTGATAAAGGTGGGCTTCCAGCGAAATTGAATTCAAATTCTAAAAGTAAATATTTACAAATAGAAGAAACTTTATTGTTATCTCGAGCACTAAGCCCTAAAATTTCGTCTCCATAGATTATCTCGGCAAGGGTCGGTGATATTCTTGTCATATTGCTTACCGTTTACGCAAACCGGGTGAAAAGTTATCTGCAGATCACACTTAGAATGCCACTATAGCATACATATATGAAGCATGGGATATGCTCGTCAGGGGATCGAGAGAGTCGTAAGCAGAAGGCAGTGCATTGTCTCCACATATAATAAAAACACCACACGCCCCCCTTGCATCAAGGGCTTACTCATCATCTAATGATTTGTTGTTATTGTTGTAAATATTTTGTTATTGTCTGTGGTGTTGCACACACATACCTTTCTATGTTGTGAGCTGCGTGCGCGCCACAGCCGGCTCACACGTATGTGTGCATGTGTTGTTGCTATTTTCGTAATGCTTCAACTTTACTAAACACACATTTACTAAAAATAAGAAGCAACCGTGTTTTCCTTACACTCGATTTGAATAAAATTTATGTTGTAAGCTATTTTTAGTCGCTCGAGAGCGGACATACGCGTAGACAATAAACAGCGGCGAAGCGAAGTCAAAATAAAACAGACAAAATGTGCAAATGGAAAAGAAAAGCCAAACAACAACAACAGCAGTAACAACATTGCGAAAACTGCCGCTTTCGAAAATCAGATTTTCACATTTTCGAAATGAGGAGTCTCCTGCCCGCCTTCAGAGCGCGGCGCATTGTCACCGCTATGTCGCGTTCGCGCACCGCTTTTCGCAGACGTCCGCCGGCTGCCATCAAGTACGCGTAGGTACATACATATTTAAAAATACGAAATTCAAATAAAAGTAGTAGATAGACACTTCTACACACACTAGAAATTATTTTTAAAGTACGCGTGATTCGCGATTCAGCAGCGACGTGGCCGGGTGATCTTTGCGAGGACTACGAAGTCGAAATTGCATAGGACTGTGTGAGGGGCTCGATACTAGTGGTGGCTAACATACATGCGCACATACATTTGCACATTCAGCGACACAGTAGATGTGCGCTGGGTAGAGATGAGCACACAACTTTGTCTTGCTGGCCGACTGACTAGCTGGCTGGCTCGTGGTAGACTCTGGCAGCGGTAGGTGCGCCGTTTGGGTGTTAGTTGGCGTGTTCAGTTGAGAACGGCGGTCGTTTCGGCAAAGTAACGCGAAAATCGAAAAATATTTTTTCTAGTCGGCGTGCAAAAATATGGATAACCAAAATTACATTTTGTGCCATAAAAATTTGAGCATATTTTCCGTTTGAACAAGTAAAAAATACCGCCCACCAGCTAAGCAAGTGGTGAGCCTCAAAAACGGCCGAGAAAACTTTCAGCAGAGTATTTATATTTGTTTTCAGAAAAATTGTGAGTTTTAATGAAGTCTCGTGTCAGTTGGAAGTATTGCGTTTCCGAAAATCAGATTTAATCAACGAAATCGTACTCGTTTACGCGCCAAATGCATTTGTTGATCGTTTTCGAACATCAATCATTGATGACCGATCGCCTTGTGATCGCGTGGAATTCAGGCGCTCATTCGAATTCGCAATGACAAATCGCTCGTGACGAACGCGTTGCCAATCAAGCGCAGTTGGATGAGAAGATTTACATTTTAGAGCATTGTATTGCATTGCTTCCAAGACTTCTTGGAGTATTTCATACCCTTTTTTAAGGTCAGCTCTTAGCTGTTCTTTAAAATGTTTACACTAAGAAATTTAATTCTATTGCTTACTCCCTGTTGTTGACCTCGTGTGTATAAACGTTTTCATTATATTTCCTAGTTCCAAACTCCTTCGCAAAATCTTTTCTAATATATTTATAATACTCTCAAAAATGCTCTCCGATCGTTTCATAAGGTTCGCTTGAGTTTTGTTGGTTATTCGCCGCGTGTCTGCGCCGGAATGTTTGTCGCGCGGCGGGCCAATGGCTGCTTAATTATCGCGTCTTCAACATTTTGATTTCACTATTTTCAAAAATATATTCTACGCTTTGCTTTATTTTGCAGGAATCTCGCTGTTATCTGTGGTCGCGGTGACTATGAAAATCGGCGTATGCGTCAATGTATTTCTGTGCCTATTTTTATGTGCAAATTCTAAAAATTCGAAAAGAATCCAACATAGTGTGTGTTAAAAATAGATCCTGTGGAATGTGTCTTCGCCAGCATGGGAAATATTTGTGTATGTGAAGTTGAGTTCTTTATAAAAATAAATACAACTCGGTGTATCTGAAAATTTCGTGTCAAAGACAAAAGAATTCGTCCACATGTTTCCCGAAATCGTTAGTTGTAAGTACTTCTGCCCTGCCTACGTATATATCTTTATTTAAGTACCTGAAAACCTCGAAACGACCTTGAAAGAAGAATTCATAAATAAAATTGAATTGATACCGAAATTTGTATATTATGAATGAAAGGCTTTAATTTTGTTTACCATTGCACCTAGATCTTCGATCACTTTTCCCTCCCACCTATATGAATTTCTAGTTGTAAAAAATGATGTCGAAAAGTCAGAAACTGGATTAAGATTGGAGCTAATACAGCCTTGAACCTTAATAAAAATGCTTATTCGTATCTAGATAAGACCTTAATCCAAGTCAATGATAGGTCTTCGCACTTCTGAAAACCAAAATAAGTTGACGGCTTTAGTTCTGGATCGGTTCTGGTTTCTGCTTACGGTCGAAACTAATGCTGTTGTTTTAAGATCTATGCAAACCGCGGATCGACAAATACGTTTTGGAAAATATGGGGGATTGTGTTGGGGCAGATCTAAGGACGTGAGGCGCTTAGTTATTCTTCTTTATTGGCGTAGACACTGCTTACGCGGTTATAGCCGAGTCATTCATTCTTCTATCGAATGCGATATTCGCCGTTGCCAATGAGTAAAGGGCCATAAGTCTTCCGCAGAACCCTTCTCTCTAAAACTCGTAGCCTCTTATCAGATGTTGACGGAAGTAATGAGTGACTTATAGAGTTTGGTCTTCGTTCGTCGAGAGAGGACTTTACTTCTCTACTCAGTCTGAAGTAGCACCTGTTGGTAAGAGTTATTCGGCGTTGATTTGTGTTAATACTGGTTCCAAGACTGACGAAATTATCTACGACTTCGAAGTTATGGCTGTCAACAGTGGCGTGGGAGCCAAGTCGCAAGTGCAACGACTGTTCGTTTGATGACAGGAGATATTTCGTTTTGCTCTCGTTCACTACCAGACCCATCTGCTTCGCTTTCTTATCTAGTCTGGAGAAAGCAGAAATAACAGCGCGGTTGTTGAGGCCAATGATATCAATATCATCGGCGTACGCCAGCAGCTGTACACTCTTATAGAAGATTATACCTTCCAAAAAAATCAACCAGCGGCCCAGAGATATATATTGTATTGAGCAGCGCACATTTTAGGTTCAGACTTCATACTTCATAGCTGCCGTCATCGCAAAGCTTAATTTTTATATTTTACTTATCACCTCAAATAGTGTGAGTTCCTCGAAAGAACAGCCCTTGACCGAATAAAATCCGGGATATTTTCAGTAACGTAGAACCGGCTGTGAGGATTGGAGCGATCTTTCTATGCGGCTTATCTCAGCCATAACGCATTCCTAAATAATGGAGTGAACCCCTTTGAGTTCTAATAAAACTTTCCGCTTTGTCTTAGCTCCCCCAAAATGATCGCACACTCACTGTCCACAATAAAAATAGCAACAATAATTGCTTATCATTAATTTAAATTTCAGCAAAGTATTCTTACAATTTGACCATTGCCATCGACAAGTGTTGCGGCACCAGCTAGGAATGCGGGCGCAAAGGCAGGATGCTAAGCAAGTGAAATGATCGCTACATGTTGATAAACAAATTCCGCTGCGACTCAGCTATGAAGCATAGCGAAGGGGTCCGTCCGTTGTTTTGTCTGCTTGCCAACAGGAGCTCTAACATACATACACTCACAGGCACATACAAGCCTCGGCACTCATGTGGCTATGCAACGGGAACCTGGGCTGCTGCGGCGACAAATCAACGGCCGGCTGAAGGCAACAATGTTGTTTCTTGGTAGACAAGATTTTTAATAATGCATAACGAATCAGTGATGATCAGCGCAGATGATGCTGCCGTCCCGGCAACAACCGGGCATACAACACTACAGTACACCGGGAGAGAAGCCAGGAACGTCTTAAATATGCTGGTGGCGGCACTCGAGCCCGCCAGAGTCGGGCAGACATGCGCTCGCTCGGCTATTCTGCGACAATCAATGCACACAGTTGCTGTTGTTGTTTCGCTCGATCCGTTGTTACTGCTTGTCGTTGTTGTTATTGTTGTTGTTGATTAGGGGATTAAGTGTTTTGTTTTTGATTACTTGCGTGCGATTGTTTTGGCTTGGTTCGGTTGTCGTTTGGCGGGCGATGCGTCAACTCGCCTGCGGCCTCGAGCAATGGAAAAATTCAGCAACAACATCGGGACAACATCGGCTTTGTATGTGTATGTGCGAACTGCAGCGTTGTGCATTTGCCAGCTGTTGTGGTTGTTCTTGCATTTGTGACTTTTCTTGCTGATTGCTATCGCTCTCATTTGCCACCAGTATTATTCCGGTGGCAGTTTCGCTTGCTTCGTGTTTACTTTAATAAATTATAGTCTATATATGCGCATGTCTATGTGTGTTCAAGTGATTCCTATTTTCCCCCGTACATTTTAGTTTTATTCTGACTTGTTGTCTTCGCCGCAAATATTTGCATTTGGGTTTTTTCTTATCTCTGCCATTTGTTTTTCTATTTTATGTTCCTGCTTCGTATTTGTATTCTCGCCCATTGGGGGATTTGCCCAGCGCTGGCTGCATAGCTTCTGCATTCTAATATGAGTGTATGTGTGTGTGTGCTTTATGCATTGCTTGGCTCTGCTCAGAAAGTCTTAGGAGATTAAGATTTATGGTTATGCTTATGTTTTCTGTTGCAGTCGCTGCAGTCTTTGTTGTTTCGGCCCTAGCCCGCACCGACTGGTGTGCTCGTGTGGTTTAATAAAATGACAGATTTATTCTTTTGAGGAAAAATTGGAAAAACACCATTTCACTCTGTGCAATATGTTGTGAAAGAGAAAAATAAAATATTTATAACAAAAAAGTAATAATAAATGAGTTTTCTTAAAAGGCGACATTACAAGGAAGGCTTGAAAAGTAAAACCATCTGTGTTATTGTTGTCCTCCTTCAAAGTAATTTAAAATATGGTATATATAATGCACTATTATATAGTATTCTTGAAATCGTCAAAACACTTCGGAGAAGCTCTCAGTTCCTATATCAAAGCCACTTTTTTCGGCTCTGCTTTTTCTTTCTAGTAGAAATGCAACCTGATGAAAACTTCTGATAAAAGACTCTTAGTTTAGCTAGAAGATATTGGTTTAGTAAAGTTAGGTGTTATGACTATGACTATACAAATACAGACTATACAAATCAAACGACTTGAATGAAACCTTCACAAATCTATTGTGGAGATTAATTTCAATACCAGTTAGATAACTCTACTTCCCCTTCCTGGAGACAGTTTGTCAATTGGCATTTGCAGTAACTTTTAATTTGCTTTTATTTTTCTTCTATACTGTCATAGACAACGCTTACGCGGTTATAGCCGAGTTGACAACAGTGCCCCAGTCGTTTCTTCTTTTCGAAATTTGGTGCCAAGTCCAGATACCAAGTGCAGCCAGGTCCTTCTCCACCTGATCTTTCCAACGGAGTGGAGGTCTTCCTTTTCCTCTGCTTCCCCCGGCGGGTACTGCGTCGAATACTTTTGGAGCTGGAGTGTTTTCGTTCATTCGGACGACATAATCTAGCCAGCGTAGCCGCTGCCTTTTAATTCGCTGAACTATGTCAATGTTTTCGTATATTTCGTACAGCTCATCAGTTTATCGACTGCGGTATTCCGTTGCCAATGCGCAATGAACCATAAATCTTCCGCAGAACCTTTCTCTCAAAAACGCGTAACGTCGGCTCATCAGATGTTGTCATCGTCCATGCCTCTGCACCAAAAAGCAGGACGGTGATGATGAGTGACTTGTAGAGTTTGGTTTTTGTTCGTCTTCAGTCCAAAGACGCATCTGTTGGCAAAAGTTATTCTGCGTTGAATTTCGAGGCAGACGTTGTTGTTGGTGTTATTGCTGGTTCCAAGATAGAATTTATCTACGACTTCGAAGTTATGGCTTTAAAACGCGACGAGAGAGCCAAGTCGTAAGTGTGACGACTGTTCCTTTGATGACAGGAGAAATTTCGTCTTGCCCTCGTTCTCTACCAGACCCATTTGCTCCGCTTTCTTATCCAGTCTGGGGAAGCAGAACCAGATTGTGCTTGCTCGATTCAGCTCAGCAGCTCGAATTACTTTCTCTAGGAGTAGATTGAAGAATCACATGATAGGGAGTTGCCCTGTCTAAAACTTCGTTTGGTATCGAACGGCTCGGAGAGGTTCTTCCCGATCCCGACGGAGCTTTTGGTATTGCTGAACATCAGTTTCCAGAACCGTATTAGTTTTGTGGGGATACCAAATTCAGATATCGCGGGATAAAGACAGCTTTTTTCGTGCTGTCAAAAGCAGCTTTGAAATCGACATTTATTTTACTGGCCGAATGAAAAAAGAGATACAATTCTTGTTATTTCAGATATCTGCTATCGTAAACCTACTCAAGTTATGTAAAACGAAAGTTATTTTCTAAGTAAATCAGATTGCTTGAAAATAATTATTGAAATCCCTTTGATTATAAATTCTCTTTCATTACAAGGAGTCACAAATTCCTTGACTGACTTTTTAATTAAGGTTGACAGATAACATTCAAATGGATTCAACCTTTGGAAGGGATCGAACTCAGGAAGGTCTCAAACCATATATGTGAAAGCAGTACCAAAAAGTTCCGTTCTTATCCCACAGTAAGCATATTTTTTGAACAGATCAGTCACATTCAAGATGGAACATCTGCTATACAAGTATGCTTTCTGAAGAAAAGCTCCGTTTGTATCGTTTTCATCGATATGAATTCTATCTAATAAACTCATATTCAAATATGCTGTATACAGGTGATTCTCTCATTACTCGGTTTTTTACACGGTATATATTTGGTCCCGTCAAACCGTGTAAAAATAGAATCACCTTTCAAATGAAGTTATTGTGATTTTGCGTCTCATATTTTTGTATCTCACTAACCTCACTTTGTTTCTCTTTGTTTGCAGATAATTTTCCAGTGCTTTGAAAATAATATTTCAATACCGCAATTTAATGAAAGAAATGCCGAAAGTGAAAGAATCGGTTCAAAATTATTACAGAATCGTTAAGTCCAAATTATTGAAATCCAAAAGGGTGGGTTGCAATCATGGACTGCCCGAGAGGTGAGCTTACACGCCACAACCAAATTAGCTGACAGTGTCCAAACAGCTATTTTTTAAGTAGAATAAAATTCATTTTAATAAAAAAATAACCGAGCTCACACGATATTGGAAACAAAAGTTATAAGTGCGGTTTTCGATGAGCCTAACGACGGCCGACAGCTGTGCTTTTGGTGGACGAAGTGTAAGCGAAGTGCGAGTGCGCCTCATTTGGCGGTAATCGATACACTGTGGCCCCCACGCATGCAGCCAAAGGCGCCGCGGGGGCCCACCCATCATTGTTAGCGCTGCGCGTATTGCTGTTTCTGGCAACAACAACAACATTTCTGGTGGGGTCGGTGCCAGCCCTCGCGGTGTCCACAGCCCAAAGGCAAATTGCGCATCGAATTGGCCAGACTAGTGTGAGGAGTAGCAACAACAACAACAGCAAATGTACAAGTCATGCAGCAAACAAAGAGTCTGAAGCGGATGCAACATCTTTATGGCCATTTTTCACATGGCCGATGACACGAGCCGGTGTTGCAACGCCAACAACAACAGCGACAACTACAAAACTAATGCAAACAACAAATGCCTCAGTAGCATCAGCTAGAAATAGGAAGGTGCTCATAAATTTGCGCGCCAACAGCGGTGATAGCGGTAGGAGCCACAACAACAAAAACAACAGTAATAATAATAGCATAAGCAACCAGCCAAGCGCAGGGCAAAGCAAATATTTGACATGGTACAAAATAGTGAGCGAACACAACAACAGCGACGACAATTACACATACAAATCAAACAACTACAACGAAAGTTACAACAGCAAAAGCAACATTGCAACAACGACAGCGACAACGAGGCGCAACGAACAAATTGGAAACGTAGACGGAAACGCCGGCGGAAACGGAAGCGTTCGGGTAGCGCATACGGGAAATGCCAATAAAAGTAGAAGAAGAAAAAGCGAAAATAGTTACTACACTGTAAATAAATTTGTGTTAGCAGCAAATGAACGGCGCTCCGTCGGCAGGCGCCATGTAAATAAGAGCCTTGTAAATAGTGTAAATAAGAGTAAAAATAGGCGTAGAAGTAAGAATAGGCGCCGTGCCAACGGCCACAGTTCCCACAGTTCCCAAGTGAAAGAAGAAAGAGAAAAAAGCAAAGCGTTTGCAAATATCACGCACCCACAATTCGATCGCGAAAGGCAGTTCAGTGTAAATTATTTCAATAAAAGTGTTAGTGCTAGTGCTGGTGTTAGTATTGAGTCAGAGCGCATACAAAATAGTTCGCAAAATCTCATTGCCAATAAAGAGGTACCAATATTTTCGGGTGCCTTTCCTTCGCGTGCGCAAATTTCTACTCACGACAAACAGCAGTCGCTCGCGGTAAATAACAGTGCAACAATTACAGCTACAACAACAACTACAACAGCAAGCACGCGGCTCGATTACATTGTGATTGCCGACTACAATCGCCCGCACAAGCGCAGCTTCTGGCAGAAATACGGTGAGTAGGTAATGCAATTTGTTTTTAACTACTATTTGTGAATTAAACTTTTGTTTGGTTTTTTGGTTATATTTATCGACTTTTGGTTAAAAATTTTAGTGTCCACATCAATCTTTGAATATTTTAAATTCTCCTCAAGCTTCGTATGAAACTTTCATCTTCTAAAGGTGCGATTAATTCGATAAATTTTTGTCTTCTTTCACCAATGGCCTGATGTGATTAAATTTTCTGGGTTCTGCGGTCATCTTTCATTGATGAATTAATAGTACAATTAGATTTGCGAATATAGCTCCCTAAAATGTTTATTTTATAAAAAATTTTGGATTCATTGTCCAACTTTTTTGATGATCGTTTCATTTTTTTTACAATTATTTGTACTTTTTCTTCCCGTTTTATAAATATCGCCCTCCAAAATTGTTACTAAAAAATCAAATTGCTGCCTTAATTCAAGTACTCAACATTCAAATGTGCAAACTTTAAAGCAAATAATTTTTAAAGATCCACGAATCTGTTACTTGGAGCTTTCAAAATATTCCGCGAACTTTTCCAACCTAATTCTTTTTCTTGAGTTTTTTTGGCAGCCACATATAGCAAACTAATAAAAGTGTTACTTCGGTAATATATAAAACAGATAACCTCAAATTTTCTATGATTTATGATCCTATTAGACTCTGGCTTTTCTTCTCCAGCATGCTTTCCGATTCATAGAGATTGCATTCCTTTCCATAACTACAAATAATTGAGAAAAAATTGTATTTCATACAAGGACCATCTGATCAAATTTGATTCAGACTGGTTTTACGAGCGCAAACCGAATCGTTCAAATCAGTTAGGGTAGTATATGTCTATTAGAAAAATGTAAATTTGTTATTAAAGACTATAAATAAATAAAACTTTAGACAAAAATATTTCAAGGAAACGTTTTTCATACTGATTAAGCTTTTTATAAACTGTTTGAGAATTATATATGAGGGCAACTGATCGAATCAAATGGCCAATCTTCCTTTACGGTGCTTTGGTGTAGAGGACCGCTGTCAGCAAAATTTCATACAGAAAACCGTTGGAGCGGTTACAACGACTCGCTGCTCTCTGCATAACGGCAGCGCTAAGAACCCCTCCGACTGCTGCACTAATAAGGTTATTCAACATACTACCAATCGATATTGCGTTAGGTGAATTCAACCCTAAGACCTTCAGGCATAGCTCAATAAGAGGGGAGTTGGTAAATAAAATAGACCACATATCCTAATGCTTATTGGCGAGAAAAGGTTTCAAGTCACACTAAAAGAAGGAGATATAGCGCCAGAACATGTCTCTCGGCTGTGGAACTTACATATCTACACAGACGGAATAAAAATGGAGTGGGAGCCTGAATCCATTGCTCGTAGCTGGAATTCAAGCGCCTTTTCACGCTTCCCGAATACTTGAGTATTTTCCAGGCAGAAGTCTTTGCGGTCAGGACAGAGTAGTTCCAGGGGACAAATAAGTTCCGCGAAACGAAATAGCTGATGAGATTATCATAAATGCCATCCGTCTGGCTATAGAACCAGTGCAGGAAATGCGGTAACCAGTAAAAACGACGTTCAATGAAATATCCGAAAGGTCTGATAGACGGTTCAGGGAGAGATGGACGTTGTCCTTAAGTAGCAAGAATAAAAAACACGCATGCTTTTTACGCACACGGACTCGTTTGACATATCTAGGAGTTTCGCAATTCAAGAAACTAGATGAAGTAGCAAAGGTTATGTCAAATCGTCTTTAAAGTTCGCAAAAAGCGTTGACGTCCTAAATGACGAATCCTTCAGCTCAAATTGAACTAAACCTTCATCTGACATTACTTAGGACAGTAGGTCCTAACCTAAAATAAAAAAAATGGTTAGACATGAAACTAATTTCTTACATTAATCGGCTCTACCGTACGTTGTCACTAACTGTGACCCGCAAGCATTTTAATTGTGAATCTTTTCTAATTTTAGCGACACATTTACAAATAAGCAAATAACGCAATTTTGGTTAATAGATAATTATACAATAAGAGATAATTGGTCTGCAATTTAGTTCAACCACAACTGCATTTGACTTTCCGTCTACGCGTAATGATTTAATGCCAATTAACACTTCACTGCCAGCCAATACTAAAACTCACACACTCACATCTGTCTGCCTGACATGCCATGAAAAGCGTTTGTCAGCACTTACCTACACAAACACACACACATATAGCAATCGCCTCAGACTGTATTATAACAGCATTTCGTGGACTCGCCACATGTGCAACTTTTATTGCCATAAGCCATGTCTATGGCCAGCCAGCGAAATTGCTTTATTATAGTTGAGCGTCAAAAAGTTTTACAGCCACAATAAAGCACAAGGCAGAACAAAGAAAAGAAAAAAGAAAACAACAAAATACACACACACACACATATATATACAGAAAGGATTTGGCAACCTACTCTCTTTGAACCAATAAAATGAAATTACCTTTTAGCTATGTGCCTCGTGGCTAAGCGTTTATTACGTGTATACCATGTCAGCTAGTCAGCTAGTTGGACGGGGGAGCCGAGGTGAGCAAGCTTGCTGTGAGGTTAGTTGATGTCCGGTGTCTGGTCAACGCGCGCGCAGAGTCATGTTTAATTATTCAAATCCATGTCATGTCTCGAGATAATTGCATGCATGGCCAATGTGTGCAACACACACACACTCTCACACAAACATCACATGCGAAAGTTAGTTGGCCATCAACGTCATTATCGCTGCCACGCCCACTCCCTTCACACAGCTCGCACTCGAGGTCCACTGAGCACATTCGCCCAGTGCAGCCATCACGTTCACGGCGACGGCCTGCCATCAGCTTTTACTCAACACTTTCCTAGGAGACAGCAGTCCCAAAAAGCTTCACACGCACGCACTCAAGCATGCTGCAAGTTTACGTGTCTCCTTTGTGTCGCTTGTGTCCCAACATGACATTACTCCCACACGCTCGCTCGAATGGCAGCTTGTCACAGACGTCGGGGCAGCCAGCTAAATGGAGGCAGCTTTGGCGGACAGACAAATTGACAGACAAACGACACACATGTACTCTCGTAGTACTTCGCACACACACACACAGACATACTGGCGGCCCAAGCAGCTCTCGATAAACTTTCCCAGTTAGCGGCTTGGCGTGGAACATGTGTGCCTGACAGTTGTTAATATTGTTTCATGTGGAGTTTATTATTGCTGCTGCCTCCATTGTTGCTGGTGTTATTGTGGTTGTTGTTGTTATGCTTCTACTACCGATTGCAATGCCAGAAAATTTTGATTTTACTTCACTTCACTCGAACCCGTTAATCGCTCGGTTTGCTAGTTGTATTTCGTTTTGTTGCCGTTATTGTTGTTGTTGTGAATTTATTTCATTTTCGTGCTTTATTTTATGCGCTGCATTTGAATTGCAGACGTGGGCTCCAACAGCGTCAGACTGTCTGGGTTGTTATGCCCCGCATACAGACTGTCTAATGCAAGACGCCGACCGGCACGCTATGCGGCACAGTGTGGCAAATCAACGAAATAGCGAAAAGATTATATAAAAGATGTGCACTAGTGATTGGTCTGGCAATTTCTAAATTAGATAGTTGTTTAAATATTACCAAATTAAAAAAAGAGTACGAATAAAATAAGTACCTTTAAGCACTACCGATGCTCGACTGTGTAAACTGACGTTAAGCAATACCGAAAGTTCCATCCGCTCCGTGTGACTTCTTCAATCTACTGCTGGAGAAAATAATTCGAGCTGCAGAACTAAATTGCGAAGGTACCATCTTCTCTAGGAGTGTAAAGCCGCCATCCAGAATGTATAACGAAGCAAAGCAAGTGGGTCTGGTAGTGAACGAGAGCAAGAGGAAATATCTCCTGTCATCAAACAAACATCGTCGCACTCGCGACTTGGCTCCCACGTTACTGTTAAAGTCATAACTTCGAAGTCGCAGATAATTTAGTCTACCTTGGAACCAGCATCAACACCAACGACAATGCCAACCTCGAAATACAACGCAGAATAACTCTTGCCAACAGGTGCTACTTCGGACTGAGTAGGCAATTGAGAAGTTAAGAGGCAGCGGCTGCGCTGGCTAGCTCATGTCATCCGAGTGGATGGAAACACTTCAGCTTTGAAAGTATTCAATTCAGTATCCGCCGGGGGAAGCGGAGGAAGAGGAACACCTCCATTCCGTTGGAGATATCAGGTGGAGAAAGATCTGGCTGCACTTGGTATCTCGAATTGACGCGACTACAACCGTCTAAGAGGTGTCTGGGCCATTAAAGAAGAAGTGTGTTCTTTCTCATTTAAAGATAAACTGTGTGTTTAGCTATATGTAACCACATCTCTGCATGAGTAAGGTATACGCCTCAAATTCCCAAAAATATTTTTAATTTTTAATAATTAAAAATTAATACTGATAATTTAATTACATATCACTCAGTTATTGCAATTATATGTGTATTGAATACAAAAAAAAAAAACAAAGAGAACAAATAGTTGTTTGGCGACCGCAGACCGCGTGTTGGTAATCGGCCGTCAATTTGTGAATGTCAATAATTTAGTATGTGTCGCTTTATGGTTAAAAGCTTTTATTAACGAACTTTCACACAGACTATGCGTAGTGACATGTGTTAGTTCAAACATTAGGTCGGATCGATTTTTTTTCCAAGAATTAATGCTTATGAGGCAAAGTTGTAAAGCATGAAATTCGCTAAAAGCAACTTGTTTTCCAAAACAAAAAAAAAAAAAATATCCGAATTGTGTATTTTTTTAAATTTTATCAGGAGAGCAGGGTTACAAATTTTATTGTTCAAATAATTTAGATTAAAAATAAAATTTTCATTTTTTATTCCAAGACCTTTGGGTGTAAAAATTGAAAACTAAAAGTATTGTTTTTTGATTTGAATGAACACTTTTTTATTTCTTAATTATTTGTTATATAATAAAATTTTTATTTTGATTTTTCAATCCGGTAATTTGATAATTTGCAATCCAGTTTTTGAGTTTAAAATTTTTATTTTATTTTTTTTTAATTCAGTATGTGCGATGAAAATTGAAAAAAAAAGTTTGAAGTGAAAATTTTAAATTTTAAGTTCTTTTTTTATTTTTAATTCCATATTTTTGATTACAAAATCAATAAATAAAATGTAAATATTAATTTAATTCTTCTTTTTATCTTTTAAAGCATTATCTGGATCTGAGAGAATAATATAAAATGATAAGTTCAATTTTGTATAATTTTTTTGGTGCAATCAAAGGCACTAATAATATTATGTTCATAAGAAAACCGCTTCCCACCCTACTGTCCACGAATTTTTATCTAAACAAGAGGCGTTTATGTAAATACGTCCGACTATATCTGCCTATCTCTGCAAGTGGGTGGCGTTAACCTCGTAATCTGCGTATTTAATTATGCATGTGTGTGTGAGTTCGCCTCCTACCTCTGCAAATTGCTATCAGTTTGTTAGCCATGAAATATTGATTATTGATTTTCATTCACTTCATCAATATTTAATGCTCGAAATAATTGCATTTACATACATACACATATACGCATATGAATGTGCTTTCTGTGGTTTTGGGGTTTCACATTGACAATCGCAATCAGTTCATTTAACTTGTTGTCAGCTGATTTAAGTTATTGAATTGTAAATAATTTATTACTTTGCGGGGTTGTGATTAAATTAATACTTTCAAAGTCAATATTTTCAGATGCTCTTAATTTATCGCAGAAAAAAAGAGTAGGACAACAAATTTTTGAAATATTTGGCCAAGCTGTTGTTAGTTATATGCGAGGCCTTAATGTTATCCGACCTAAATCCCTTTCTGGCAATTAATCCATTTTATTTTTTGATAAGATTTTTTCATCTTGAAAGTATTATGAGAGGTTTGACTTCGCTTCCCGCGCGGCTTTTAGAAACAGCTGCTTCTTTAATCTCAAATTTAACCTCGGTTGCGATTTGTTAGAACGAATCAAGGGATCGAATGTGATCACATGATATGGATTGCTTAAATAACATTCTAAAATTTTAATTGATACCTTAAATCGTGTTTGCGTTTCAGCCTGCAGTTCAATTAGATCCATCATTTTATCTTTAACCACTTTTTCTCGAAAAAGAATTTTTAAAATTTGCTTGTGCAATTACCGGAGACAAACCGACCAAAATTTTGGTTAAAATTCAATTTTTTAACGCCGCCATTTTGTTAGTGTCTTTGGACGAGATTTTTTTTAGGTTTCATCCTCGGAGAATGCCGAAGTCACTCCAGCAGTAAAAAGCATTTTTTTAGCGCCGTCGGAGATCGCATGTAACTGTATTCTAACAAGGACAATGTTAACTTCGGTTGCATGCCTACACAAATACAAAACATTCTTTACAAGCATTGATTCCTATTATCGTTTAGTTTGTGTGAAAGCTGTGTGCTATATTGGACCAGCGGTTCTGACAAAAGAGCAAATTCTTGGGCAGAAAGGTTAGGTTAGGTTAGATGGCTGAACAAAAAGATCGCAAGTGGACTGCTATGAGTAGTCCTTTGTGATGACATAGAAAGGAAGAACTCCTGTGTTCGAACTATAAATTTGCAAAACGCTTAGTCGCCAATGAAAACTTACACAGGCGTTTAATTTCCACTACCGCCAGCTCGGTGGATGCCCGAAGGTATGCGCGCCCAAGTGCTTAAGCCTTGACCACCCAAACGCGGGACAGTCAAGAAGGAAGTGTTGAGCTGTTTCCACCTTATCTTCTTCCATACAGCTTCGGCAGGCAGTGTCCGGTAGGACCGGACCCCATTAAGGCAATGGCCCGTTAAAAGACCCACTACTAGGGAGAAGCTAACTTTACTGAGGGCAAATAGATTGAACTGGTGGACTCAATCTCTTCCACGATTTCCAGATAAGTCAATGTTTGGCTTTCTGACATCTATAAGTACAGTAATTAAGGCCGAGCTTGTAACATTAAGAGATCGCCTAGTTTCCGAGAAACTTTTACATTGCACTGCTCTTTGGACGTTGGTCTCTTGAGAGCCTTAAAATCTGCTTAAAGCGATTTAATAAATTTATTGATTTGTATACACTAAATTGGAATAAATATGGAAAACAACAACAAACACATTATTTATAGTTCAGCAACACCAACAATTACTGAGTTCAAGTGCTCATATTTTCATATTAACTAAGAAATTGTCACCGCTTGCAGTAACCTACGCGAAAAACGTGCACTCGAGCACCCGTCCGTCGCGCAGCCACTGCACCCCTGCATGCGCGAAGTACAAACACAAGCCGCGCCATTCAACGCATTTCAAACATTTGTTCTTATTTATAGCTGAACTTGCATTTCGTTATTTGTTAGCGAAATTTGTCGGCGAATTTCAAAGGCTGTACGAGATAATGCAAACATGCGCTTGCGCTCATTCTCGACCGATTCGCGCGCTGTCGGTCCGTTTGAAAGCGCAGCAAAAGGCAAGCACGGCACACTAAGTGGCGGCAAATCACAAAGGCCGGCGCAGCGCGCTGAAACACGCCGGTCACTGCAGTTGACCAAACACAGCTAAGGGAAGGTCAACGGACGGACGAGCGCGCACGAGTGCGTGTGTTGCTGCGACTGGAAATTTAAAACTTGCCACAGCACCGTCACACGAATTACAACAATGCAAGGCGGCGATTGCACAACCACAAGCCACTTCCACAACGCGGACCAGGCCATGCTGCAAGGCAGGTGCGTGTTAATTGCATTAAATGCTTATAATAGTGCGACCACAAAGTCGCTTTGGAACGCCGCCACGTGAAGCGTAAATTTAGAAGGAAAATTTAATCGACGAAAATGGGTGGGCGAACCTAAATCAGCTCGATGAATGCCTTGCTCAAATTGGCCGCAATCACGTTGCAACACTCGCCGCCCGCCGAGGGTACACAGTTGACGATCGGGTGCTCCGCAAAGACATCTCAGTGCACCATGCTACTGTCATTACCATCGCCATATAGCGAGCGCGCACCGTGTTCTCCTTGAAAGGGCATTCCAGAGTGGCCACTATTTGTTCGCCGACATGACTGCTGTCGTGCGCACCGCCAATGGCTCCATAATTGGCATAATAACATAATATGAGACCGGCTGTTGTAGACAAATTCAATGCTTTGCTAACCAAAACAAACCAATTGCAACAACAAATTGCAAAAACAGAAAAACGAGAGACATAACAACAATTAAATCGCAGACGAACGCTGACAAATGCACGTAGCCCGGCTCGGGTTTCTGTGGCAGTGCCGAATATGGAGCGCTTATAAATTCAATAAAGCTTCCAATACGTCAGAGCTGAACGGCACACAGACAATAAAAATAATGGTCGCACCAGACCCGTGCACATGGCCAGATATGCATATTTATAAAGAGACCAAACTTGTAGTGCAGACAGTCGAATATTCGCACACATACCCGCGTACAACAGACAATCGAGTAGACAAAACAATTGCAAGCTGACACGTACGATCGTCAGCAATTATTGCCAATGATGGCAACTATAGCTTGGCGCTGAGTGCACAGTGTGTTCAAACTGAGTAGAGAGGAAATAAATATTTATCAAATAATTTAACTATATTTTTTAACAGACGCTAGAAATAGGCAACTTTTGAGATCAATTTGACATCATTCTTGCTCAGTTCCCAAATTCTTCCATAATACCTCATATGTAAACATCCAGGCTCTGTGAAGCTCCCAAGTTCTTCCATATCGCCTTGTTAACAGCGGACGAGTTATTCACCACAAAAAATCTCTGTAACTGCCTTAGAAAGTTATCCAATTCCATGCTGAAACGAAGAAGCATTTTTCAAGCAAAAATTTAGTTCAACATACGAGGTTTACCCCACCTGTCTACTGCCCTTTAGCTGCTTCGTGGTCTTTCGCGCTTGAGAAACATCAATTGCAAATTTTCCTCACACGTCTCTAGTATTGTCAAGGTAACAGTTTTTTTTTGAGGTCTTAGGTACCAACTTAACCTTGATAATCTTCTTGGTTTAGATCTCCTCGTGCTTCCCAGTAATTTGTTTATTCCGTTGACCTAAATGACACAACATCCATAACGAACGGTATTTTCCTCTCAAAATATTCCATATTTTTATCTGAGAGTCAGAGAGTCATAGCGAACTTGAGAGTAATGTCGCTTCGTTTCCTTTACAATCCCTCATTCCGTTTTGTGTGGTCTATCGTTATATTTTCCCGCTTATTTCATTTCTAGCGGGTTTGAGATTGTAGCCGTTTTTTTGTCGTTAATCTTGTGAAGTTGTTATAAGCTGGCTCCGAATTCATTTTGGTTTGTTGGTACCATATTAGATTCAAAAGAGCGTGAGAACTTCTAGTCTCGCATTCTTGTTCCTAAATTTCTTCGGAAATAGTTATATATGAATTTCAAAGCCTTGTGTGGGTTGATTCACCTAACAAGTATTCACTTGGCTTATTCTGCTCTTTGCAGTTGATGTGTTGCTCTTATTCGACGATTGGACGATCTTGCATCTTCAAAGTTGCAGTCGAACTAACAGACATTATGAGCAGCATTTTCGTAGTAGAGATATATTCGGAGTTTTCATCGAGCTCATTGACGTAAGATCGCTTCTAAAAAAACATTTTATATTAGTTGAATTAAGATCGAAGTCAGAGCTTAAGTAGCACTCCACAGCGGTCGACTCCGACCGAATCTAAGCCGTTATTGATAAGCACTAGTTTGATTCAACTTGAAACTTTTATAATTTACTATAGCTTATTGTTGTTTTGGCAGCCAGGATAGACAAACCGATGAAATCACTGCTGTAGTCGGGTGCTGTCGCACATTTTGGGCAAACTAGTGTCCGCCAACACTTCCTGCACTACGGTACGCCTTTGTGCGGTTTGCTTTCACAGCCAAAAGCAGACACATTGCAAGCTGTTGCTGGCCATCGTCTGGTGGTCTTCTCGCCACCAACCGCCACCAACCACCTCAACCCTGTGCCGTTTGCTGTGCATTTCGCTGCCAGTTACGCCTTTTCATTTATGTGTCTATGAATGATGGCGGCAAATGTGTGTCTGCCAGCTTTGGTCAGCGCCCATATCTGCAATGGCACAGTGGCAACAACAAATCGCAACAGTTATAGCCATTGCAACAAAGTGTAACAGCAGGCAATGCCTACAATGTCTGTTTGCTTTCGCAACTAAACGTCCGTCTGCCGGCTGTCTGGCTTAGCAGACACGTCGGGCCGCCCCTGTTGTGCCTACGGAGCTGTGCACGGTCTGCAGTCTGTTTTTCCTGGTTCGTTATTGACGCTGTGCTTGCTCACCGCCTGCGGCACGTACACAACCACCTCAGCAAACCCGCCGACCTCCACTCGGCCGTCGCTACGCCGCTTTCGACACAGTCGTGTCTGTCGCTTTACTAATTCCGCACATTCAGTTCGGAGATATTGTGTTTATCAAACAAAAATTGAAATCAAAGCGAAAACAATGACACAGTAGCTGTTTCACGTTTGAGTTACTACAATGGGAACAAAATGCTGCAACAACAGCAACAACTACAATAACACACGTAGCAACACCAATGGCAATGGTAATAACTGCAATTGCAGGAGCAACGGCAACGGCAACGGCAATAGCAACAGCAACAATAATGTGTGTGAGCAGCAACTCAGTGGTTGTTGTTGCCTTTATTGGCAGCAACAGCTTTGCAATCGGCGGCAATTTGCCGACAAAAAATAGTCTAGACACAGACTAGACTCCATAAAAATAATTATTATCGGTTGCAGTTTCTTCTTCCAATTTTCCTTCAATTTTCGCTTCACATCACCATTTTAGCCGGCTTGTGGCGCTTTTTGTTGCTCTGTCGCCTCGTTTTTGTAAAACTATTGTGCAATTTTTGTTTTGTTTTCGCTGTAACTTTGTCCGTCTTGTTGATTTTTGTTTTTATTAATTGAGCTTGTGCTTTTATAATTTGGTTGCCTCTGTCACAAATTCTTCTGCTTTCGGATTATTATTCCAAAATAGCAACCATCTGCGAAAAAGCTGATCGTCCGTGAAAGCCGAAAAATATTGTCAACTTCTTCAAAAGTACCAAATTCCCTTCCACCATCAGTTTTCTACCTCGGATTTGTTTTTTGTTGTTGTTTTGTTTTTTAGATTGCTGACCACTTTCCGATGGTCTTCCATTTTTGAGGTTGACTTCTTGTCGAAAATGGAGATTTTTGCAAAGTATTGAAATACCTTTGGGTTCTAGTATTGATGGCTAACTTACCTTACCTTGAGTTTCCGAACTAAATGCTGTTAGATTTCTGTTGGTGCTATTTCCCGAAAACTTGAGAGGAGAGATTATTGGGACTCAGTACTTTGGCTGGTACCCGATTTTTTGTGAAACTTGCTTCAGTTTGTTTTTTTTCAAACCCCTCACCGAATCTCTGAAGTCCGGACACACTTACGTTGAATTACCAGAGGTTGAGATGCTTTCATTATTTTATGAATGTTTTTATAATTCAAAGGCTAAACTTTTATTAAGCTTTTGAGCGTAATAGAAAAAATAAATCTTAGGGTCATTGCGGCTCAGTGTTACTATTCGAGGCTTAATACTATTTTAGGTTCATGGAAAAAGCTTGGTTTGTGAGAATGAAATTTAACATGTGTTTGTAAAGAGCTCATCGCTCAAAGTCTGATATCTTCTGCAACACGAGTCCATATTGCCTTCTGCGAATCTTGACACTCACAAATTTTGCCAACACCCATCAACCTTTCACCAGCAAGTTCACTTTGTTCATTTGTTCATGTCTTTATTAAAGCGTGTAAACACTAAGCTCTCTCGCAGTCAACACATCCACCAAACTGCTATAAGTTCGCGCCAACAATACGTCCCAAACAAAGCAGCAGTCATCAGCAAAACTGTTGCTTTGCTTTCGTTTAGACGCTGCTGGAATTTCGAATGAGTTGTGCTCGCCGCAGATGAACAGTTAAAAGTCGTGGGTGGCACAGACCGACAACGAATTGCACTTGCTGCTCACATATCCACAGAATTATAATCTACAGGAGTTTGGTGTGAATACTAACAGCAAAACATGGAGAGACATACATACAGACATCCAACAATAACGGTAGCGAGGCAATGGCGCATGATATCAACAACCATGACACCATTGTTGGTAGTGTTCCTACGTTGGGTCCCAATATGGAAGATCATAAAAGGCATTTAAATGAAGATAATTTTATTTGTCTCGTCATGGGCTCTTGACGACAATCAAGCAATGACAAAGACAAAATTTCTCTCTTGGCGTTGATGATGAAGGTAGCAATTGCAGAAAGATATTCCAGTCATATGGTGGGGAGGAAAGGGTTTAAAGGTTTACATTAAATTATAATGATAAAATAACAAAGTATGGTGCCTAAATATAGTTTAATTTCAGGGATTTTCATTCTTATGTGGTGGAGGTGGCTGAAAGTTAGGGCCATTCCACGGTTATTTTCAAATTTTTGAAATTGAATTGAATCTAACGAGAATCGTAGAGAAGATAAAGTCCTCTTCCGACGAACAAAAAGCAAACTGTACAAGTCACTCATCACTTCCGCCCTGCTATATGGTGCGGAGGCATGGACAATGACATTATCGGAGTTGGCCTTAGGAGTGTTCGAGAGAAACGTTTTGCGGAAGGTTTATGGTCCTTTGCGCATTAGCAATGGCGAGTACCGATGTCTATGAAACGATGTACGAGATATACGACCACTTTGACATAGTTCAGCAATCAAGAGTTGTCCAGATGGAAGAGAACACTCCAGATTTAATGGTTTTCGTTTCAGTACCCGTCATTTCATAATATGAGGGCACTACCAATATGATTGTTGTCAATAAAGTACTAATTTTCAAAGAGAAAATTCATGTTCCTGAGTTTTAACTGAACTTTCCAAAAGCTTTCATGAAACTTTTATAGAGCTTTCACCAAGCCGGTTTGAAAACTTCAAATACTAACAAAAATATTGACTACCTTTAAGTTAAATCGAGTTATTCCACCTTAATATAAGGAAAATCTTTGCTAAGATACAAATATACTACTATGTTTCTCTAAACATCAATTTGTTGGGTCTCCTTGATTTTTGCCTCCATTAGCAGACCTTACTATGACAATGTTTATACATTTACTTTTTATTCTCACTGTTGACAAGACATCAGCCTAAACATCCGTCATGCAACACTACTAATCATTTGCGAAATCATATGACAACCAGAAAATCATATGATCAATGTTCAAAGTCCTGTGCGCTCATGCAACAAGTCGGCGAAAGACATTTGATGTACTCGTGCGGTCACAAAACACACGAACATTCATTCAATGTGTGTGATCTTGGTGACAATGTGGGATAAACCATCTGCAACGAATAAATAAGAATATAATAAATATTGTAATTACTTTGTATTGCAGAAAAAGGCAACGAAAGAAAAAGAAAGTGCCCTTTGTGTCTCTTTCAATGCTCTCGAACAAAAACTACCCAAGCGGAAGTGAATGCGGTCGTAAAAATGTGAGGCATTGTATGAAATGTCGCATTCCTTTCAAGTACATTATTTAATGCCGAAAATACAACAGATGAGTGTCAATAATACCAGATGATTAATGGTCAACTGCCAGAGGAAGTGGCAGGCCACAGAAATAAACAAAAAATCAACACAACCGCCACCTGAGACACAAAAAAAACTGTAACATATATTTCTGTATGTATAGATATGTATGTATGTATGTATGTAAATATGTATGAAGCTGTATAAACTCTCGAAAGCCTCTACTTATGGTGCTGCGCTTGAATTGAATCAAATAAATGCAGGTGCTTACGGCGAGAGGCTTTAAGTGCCACTGCGATCGACTACAAGCGTTGTACACTCTGCGCAATAAGTGCATGAATATGTTCATAAAAAATTTTAGGTAAGGTTTGAAGTCATCTCAAGTATTGGCTGAGTCACGACTTTTGTAGCTCGGGTCTGCTAAGTTTTTTAGAATTCAAAAGGCTTTCGACAATAATACTCATCGTAAATAGTTTTTAATGATTTTTAGTTAACTTTTTTGATTTTTGTTAATGTTGTAAAATATATACATATAAGACATATATCTTAAACAGTTAGGAAAGTTCTGTTGGATGGTTCCAGGCATTTTCTATAATTGCTCTGAAGATTCTATTCTACCCAGCAGTTGATTAGAATATCCAACAAGTGGACTAACTTTATTAGTAAAAAAACTCTAAAGAATATTGGCTGATAGAACAAGATTTTGGTAGCATACAGAGTATAATTTCCTTACTAAAATACTGTATCAACTATTTGGTAGAATACAAGTTACCATACCAGTTATATATTTAGTAGAATACCAGTTACCATATTCGCGGGTAATTGCAAATATTAAGTGCGTTGAAAATTATCTTCATGTTGCTTGAGTAATTAACCCTGGACGTGCTTTGTTAGTCGATTCGACTAACAATCATCGTGTTTTACAAACAGTAGCAAAATAACGATGCGCTTCCAGAGTTAAGTAAGATGCTTGAGAAATTTTTACAAAATGGTTTTAAATACATATAAGCATATGAAATATGTATACTAATACTCTATGAAATCCGGTTACTTTTCTAACACATTACTGAAGCACATAACAATAAAGGGGAGCAACAACAAAACATTTGGGAACAAAATAAATAAATGATTGGCCGAAATAAGCCAGACACCGGCCAACACAGGCAATTTTGCCAATCATATAATGCTGCCACACGGCTAAAAAGTCGAAATGACAAAAATACGAGTCTCGGACGGTTCGGTCCCAACGAACACGCCGCACAAATTATGACAGACACTGAGTGTAGGAGAGCACACACTTAGGCTGGGGAAAGATGAATCGCTGGCGAAATTCGAAGAAAACAGCGACAGAAGACACAAATACAAAAGAAAAAATACATGGAAAGAAGTGATGTCTGCGTGTGTGTGTGCGGACGGGCTAAACAATTGCAACAATTTACCGGCTATTTGTATGTTTATGCCTCAATGGGCACATATGTGGGCATTTCTGTTATATGGATTACGTATATATGGTATAAGTATGGCGATTATTGTTGTCGTTGTTTTTTGTTTTTCTTTTGTTTTGTGTGAGCGTGTGTAGGTTTCACCGTCTAGACGTTGTTACAGACGATTGAACGCGCTATCGTTCCCGGTACTCACACGAGAGCGTCAAACGGATGTGTGGTTTTGTCAAATTGAGGCCCGTAAGCGCAGCAAACGATTAGTTTCACGAGCCTCTTCGGAAATAGCGTGATTTGTTGTGCCGTCTTTGGCTGGCTGTGACGATTTATATTTAGAACACATAGTTTATTTATTTTATTTTTTCAATCGCGCACATATTTCCGTTAGTAAATGAGAAGCAAATTTGGCGACTAAAATATAAATATTTTTACTTCATTGGGTCTTTACTAATACTTTTATGCTGTAAAACTTTTTTTTTTAAGAATTAGGCAGTTAACAAAATTAGCACAGAAACGAAAACTATTGGGAGACATTTATGCTTGAGTGTAAACGAATTGAAAACTAATTTTATATTTCCGATTCCAATTGCATTCATCACTTTTTTGGCTGCTTTCCAAATAGTTGTGGGTCTAAGGGTTGTCCATAATTTTTGCTTGTTTTGATATCTAAATAGTTAGTTTTGACTTTGTGGAGGTTATTCTTCTTCTTCTTCTTCTTCTTCTTTAATGGTGTAGACACGATTACGGTTACGGTTACGCGGTTATAGCCGATTTAGCAACAGCCCGCCAATTGTTTCTTCCGTTAGCCAATTGGCACCAATGCGAGATTCCAAGTAAAGCCAAGTCCCTTTCCGCCTGTTATTTCCAACGGAGTGGAGTTCTTCCTCTGTTTCTCCCGGCGTGTACTGCGTCAAATACTTTCAGAGCTGGAGTGTTTTAATCCATACGGACAACACGAGCTAGCCAGCCTAGCCTTGCTGAACTATGTTGATACTGGTTCCAAGATAAACGAAATTATCTATGACTTCGAAGTTATGAATGTCAACAGTGACGTTGTGCAACGACTGTTGGTTTGCTGACAGGAGATATTTCGCCTTGATCTCGTTCACTACCAGACCAATTTGCTTCTATATTCATTCTGCAAAAAACAGAACTAGCGGCGCGGTTGTTAAGGCCAATGCTATCATCGGCATGCACCAGTAGATGTAGAAGATGGTACCTGCTCGATTAAGCTCTGCAGCTCGAATTATTTTCTCCATCAGTAGATTGAAGTAATCGCACGATAGGGAGTCGCCTTATCTCGTTCAAGCCAAATCAATTCGGTAACCTAATTTACTTGAGGAATACGAAAGGTCATGTCTGTGCGGATAGTGAAAATTTCGTAACTTGGGATAATTTCAGAGTGAATTTAATTTGACGGAAAACGTTGAATTTTGCGCGCATTGGCAACAACAACCAAACGTAATGAATATTTTCACGTTTTATGACTTTGCATAAAACTTTAATGAATCATCGCATCCGCTGATTGCCACCGAATGAAATTAATTGTATCTACTCACTGAAGTCACCACACCGACTGCCACGCTTGACTGCCTATTTGGGTCATTTGGCGCACACTAACACGTACACACGTAGGTACATACACATGTTTCCCCTTGTAGGCGCTTGTCGGACCGAAACTGTGGCCTTGGCTGTTGCAAAAAGTTATAGAGGAGTAAAGCAAAAGCAAAACAACAACAACATAATGAACGAGACGAAAACGCTTGAAGCTTTGGCGGGGCGCAACCCAGTTTCGAAGGTGCGAGCGCGCTTGAACACAATTAGGCGATGCGATGGTGCGACTCGAGGCAGCCACGTCGGCACGTCACACTTAGCCAAATGGCAATACGATTTGCACACAGTGGCGAAGTAGTCACAACAACAACATCGACTAGCCAGCGCGTCCTTGAAGCACTCACGGTAATGTGCCACTGCACTACTTTCGTGCCGCTGGTGGAACCTTGATTTTGTTCAGCTGATGTCTATCGGTTTTTGTTGTGTTTTTTTTTTCTTCTTTTTGTGATTAATTTTTTTCTTCTTCCGTTTTGTAGTTTTATTGCGAATTTGATTACATACCCATTTCTTTTGAGTTTATTTCATTTTTGGCGGCTCTTGTTTTCTCTGTTGTTGCTTTTTTGGCGTACACACATACGCGTAAGCACACACAGCTATCAGCAAGTGAGCAACAAGATTTGTAGGTCATTAGGGAATCGAAATCATGTGAGAATTTCGCTGATACTTCTTGTTAACACCAAATGCGTATGCTGATATCAAGCACTTTATTCTAGACGGTCTCCCCAATTGCGCTTACTCAAAGTTTCTCTAAGCTTCGAGGGCTCACTCATTTATTTATACACCCACTTGCTCACTCTGTGCGCCCTAGCACACATTATATCAAATAAAAGTGCGTTTATTCAATGATTTGTAGAGTGCTTTTAGGCGAATATGCTTATGAAAACAGAAAAGTCGAAAATAAAGCACGAGCATAAAAATACAAGAATAAATCAGCAGACTGTAAGATAAATTATTATTATTGGCGCGCGTTTTTGTTGTATTTTGTGAAGAAATGTGATTATAAGTATAAGTATGTGTGTGAATCTACAAGCCGCTTTAAGTTTTCTTGTTTGCTATTCTTAAGTGTTGTCGCCTGTTTAAGCTCTGCATTGGGTGATCCTAAATGCAGTTATTTTGCTCTTGTACAGGGTAATGGGTGCTGGTAATTTTATCTTTAATGCGAATATTTTTGGTTTTTGCCAACGCCTATTTTAAAAGAATATAGCATAAATATAAAAGAACTGTTTAAGTACATATAACTCCAAAAAAGGAGGATGTCATATATATATATATATATATATATATATATATATATATATATATATACATATATATGTATACATATATTTAATGTAAATGCAATTTTTTTTCTTTAATGATGATGTATGTATATTTTCGTCTTCGTGGTAACTCTGTCCAGAAACTTAATTCCACCGGGGAAGCAAACACAATTTCTTTAAAAAGGTATTCCTGTCCCGAGGCCCAAGTCTTGATCATTTTTGACAATGGAATGAATAAAGCATTTGATATTTCTACCTTCCACGTTTTTGTCTTATTTTTATTAATATTGGGAAGTCGAAAATCTTTGGTATTTCTAATCAAACTTGAACTTATTTCTTCTATATTTATGATGAACTGTAATTAAAAAGTGGAACATATTTCATTTTAGTCGACCACTTTTTGCCATTTTTCCACTAAAGAAATTATTCCATCAGAGTAAAACTGTTCTGGTTTCTCGTTGAAAAACTGCGACAAGTAATTTTCACAGGCTTTTTTTGAAGCCAACTTTACCCCATTAAGGCATTAAGGGAGTTCTGCATTGACCGAAACAACTAGTAATCCGATGGTGCAAGGCCAGGACCATATGGTGGGTGCATCAAAACTTCCCAGCCAAGCTCTTCCACTTTTTGCCGAGTCATCAAAGATGTGTGTGGTGTAGCGTTGACCTGATGGAAGATGGTTAATCAGTTCTGGTCGTTTTTTCGATTGCTTGCTTCAATCTCAGTTGTTGACAGTAAAATGTAGTATCAATCGTTCGACCAGGCTGGAGCAGCACATAGTGGATGATTCCGAACCAATCCCACCAAACACTTAGGATAACCTTTCGAGGCGTCAATCCTGGCTTTGCGACCATTTGTTAAGTTCACCACATCTGGACCATGATCTTTATCGCACATTATTGTCGTATTTGTTCCACTTTTCGTCTCCTATTACAACTCCTGTGATATTTCTCTGTAAGATATTTTAGAAATATATTTTTATATGACCTTTAAGAATTTTGTACACAACACTGTTTAAGCAACCCAGTATATTCGCCTCTTGATTTTCACGTATATGTTTTTCTCCACTTGTGCTGTATTTGGCAATTTCATTTCATTTTTATTGATTTGAATTCTATTTTAGATTGCAGGCACTCAACTGTTCAATTTTCGCAGCCTTGTAAATATTTTCTTTTCGATGAAATTATGCCAGCGACTTCATCAGCCTTCACTTTGGCACTCTTTTCGATTTTTTCGCTTTTTTTTTGCTTTTTTCTGTCTCATAACAATTCGATTTGAGTTGATACATCTAAGAACTCGTTATATTACATGTACACATACATATGTTTTGGTATATATGTATTTTAAATTGATTGTGTGCCTGTATGTTCGCCTCATTGAAGAGTGCCCCTCAAAAGCGATTGAGAATGTTAACTTTTTTTCTTTTTTATTTCAAATTATTATTATTATTTTTTTTCTTTTCCTCCGCTTTGTTATCACAACGTTTTCGCCGATGTATCAAATTTAGAATTTATGCGGATTAACTGCTTATTTTGTATTGAACTCGAAGTGTGGCGCTGAGGGATAGAATTAAGCTTCTTCAATCATATTCGGTAATCATAAAGTGAAATGTTGAAAAATAATTCCATGAATTTTTCATCACCGAATATTAGAGCCTTTTTTGTATGCTATTGATGGCTTGAATTATACGGAAATCATTACTTAGGTGTCGTAAATAAATAATCGGGAAGGGATATTTGACTGTTTGAGGTTAATGACAGTCTACTTGTACTAATTTCCTCGTTTAAAACGGAGCAGAAAAATTAAATATTTGCTTTAATAACAAAGTTCGGCAGCTTCTGTAATTTCAGTCCAATTATTATTTAAGATAATAACTAGCGGCAACTTCATTAGATTAACTTGTCTTCCAAAAGAAAGCGTTCAAAACCACGAATTCTCCAAATTAGCGTCTACAAGCTTTGCACACACTCGCGAGCCTCTCCCATCAAATCAACAAATGAGAAATATGCGCGTATTGCATAGCCGAACTTCTTTCCGCCACAATGTCTAGACGGCAAAGTCACTACTGCCATTCAACGGCACTCTGTAGGAAGTTATGCAACAAATTGTGATGCAAAAAAGTTCGAAATAGTTTTTTTCGTCTGCAAGTGAAAATTTGCGAAATTTATTTCACCAAATCGCTTCAGGTATGCATATGCCAACAACAAGGACTACAATAGCACTGAGTTACAATGGCTGAAATTGACTGGAGGTATCTACACCCGCCGCATAAGGGATGCTCCTCATATACATACATACAAATGCTGCATTCCTTCAAAATTTGCCATCGGTGACATATGCGAAAAACAACAACAATAACGTGCATGTGTCTATTTACATGCGAGTTGGTAAATAGTTTTAGTAACTAGCAAACGCGTCAAAAGTTTAAAATGAACTGATGAGTCAGGTGGCGGATTAATCTCAAGTGGCGGAGCTCTGCCGTACTCTTCCATTTTTTGTTGTTGTTGCCTTTGTTGTCGACTTATGTCGCTAAATAACGCTATTGTCTGCGTCGAAATTGCTTTTACTGCGTTTCGCCAGAAAATGAACCGCAGTGTAGATTATTTCGAGAGGTTGGTGAAAAAGTATTAACAAAGACGTCAGCGTCAGTTATATTGAGCGTTAGCGTACATTTAAAAAACGGAAGCTTGTCATAGTTTCCTGAAATAAGAGGTAACTGAAGAATACCGTTCTTCTGCACTGGATATACATACTATAGATCTAGTTGAGCTTGTCGCAAACAAAATCTTCAGTAAAGCATACGATTGCTCTCAAAACTTTTGGGACTGATGAGAAATTGTATTGCTATGTCTAGTGTTTAATATTGATAGCAATCCCGTTATGATTAAGGAATAATCTAAAGGAAAAGTGAGTAATAATATCGAATATATAGAGTGATCCATTTCAAGGTTCCCTACTTTTTTAAAGAAAAAACACAGAAACTTCAAATTTAATGCAGAATTTTTGCTATCGTTCGAAAAAACATTCTTTCTGATTTTTTTTAAGATTCTTCTTCTTAATTGGCGTAGAAACCGCTTAAGCGATTATAGCCGAGTTAAGATTTTTTTTAAGATTATCTCTATAAAATCTTGGCCGCAGCTACGTCTCAGATGGTGGATCCGATGAGTTCAATTTTCGATGACTCATCGAGTATTTCGATTGGTATTTTTCTCAAAGGTCTAAATCGAAGCGGGATTGACTTCAGACTTTACATATCCCTACAGGAAAAAGTCCGACCCGAAACGTGAAATTATCTGCTCACTGAAGTGTTCTCTCAATACCACAACCGTTCTTTTTTCCGGATGAATCTCTTCAAGTTGCTGTTCGTTCCAAATGCGGCAATTTTGCTTGTTTATATACCCATTGAGTCAGAAATGGGCCTCATCGCTGAACAAAATTTGGCTCGAAAACGTCGGATCCTCTTGGAACTTTTCAAGAGCCCATAGAGCGAAGCCATGTTGGAGAAGGTCGAGCGGCTTCAGTCCTTGCGTTTTCTGTCAAAAAAAGGCTATTGAAAAAAGTACCCTAAAAGGATAAAGGTTTTTCTTAAAACAACCTTTTTTACTGATAATTATAGGTTATGTAGCCCTCGTTATTTCCGAAAGCTTCTCTCCTCCGCTCAAGCCCAAAATTCATTCGCTTTCACAAACTTTTCTCCCCCTCGCCCTGCTTTAATCACTCACTTTGTGTCTAATGGAGCGGCTTGCTATCAGCTGCTGTTTGCTTGCACGAAAACTATCCACTCGCTGCGTAATCAATGCGCAGGCATTTATACGAGATTGACATGCGAAAACACCTTCGAACATGTCGTCTAGACGGCGCAAATTTATTTAATGCGTTTATGCGCTTCTTTCTATCTTTAGCTTTCGCTATTTTATTTTATCTCTATTATTTTTCACCCATAAGTTTTTCATTCTATTAGCGTCGCTGTAGACTCGGTTACTTTTGATTACATTTCGTCTCTTCGTTTTCATTATAGACATTACATACATTGATGCATAGTTTGCTCTTTAATTTTATAGAAAAAGTGTTTTTTGTTTTCTTTTACGTAGACGTTTATGTGGCTAGTTTGTATGTGCGCTCATTCCGTCTATTTGACGGGCCACTTCAGAATTTCGGTGCGTAGCTAAAATATTTTCGAAAACTATTTCAAGTTCACTTGGCCGGTAGACGCGCCGAAATATTTTAAGCCGATTGCTGTTCATGTGAAAGTATTTATACGAGTAAATATATATAGTTTTGTTTTAGTGCATATATTGTGTATAAAATATTTTTGTGTTATTATGTATAAAATATTTTTGAAGATATTAGGGTGAATAAAATTAACTAATAACGAATTTGTGGGTTGAAAAAAATTTATATATAGCGGAAAAATATATCCCTGGAAGGTAGGATCTTTAGCTCAATTTTGAAGATCGATGTCCATTGAAAGCTTGCTTTATAAAAAACTCATAAATCGGTTTTGCGATACCAGATGGAGTTCAGTTGCTTGGTCCATGAGGAGTAGTCATCCTTTAGGATGCCTGCGCTTGACGCGAGTTTTAACATACTTTACGGCCTCACTTTTCTAGTGTATCATACTGTGGGGACCCCAGTTGTTTACAGCGTAGTCTTGCCAATGTGGAACAAGTGCACAAGAGATGTTCCATTGTTTCCCTGGTAGCTTGTTCTTGATATTTCTTGCAGCCTTCTCGAACAGTCAACCCATTCTGGGAGCGTTTGTCGCCACCAGACAGTGATCAGTTAGTATCTGATCATGTTCCTACAGCCTCTTCTATCGAACCCAAAAATTTTATATTCTTATTTTTTCGCTTAGTCTAGTAGTAATTGGCAAACAACTGAAGATTTCTTCGTTTATTCTTCGATCAACCATATAAATATCTTCCAAAACAAATATATTTATTGAACAAGATTTTGACTTTTCAACTCCGCAATGCTTGGCCGTTTGTTTGATGAAGTAGGAAACTAAAGGGTAGTCGAAAAAGTCTTTTCGTATTTTTAATTAACTTCAACTTATTTATTGATATTTATACTTATGTAATGAACTTTAATGAACCAAATATGTACTATTTTGGTCGACCACTTTTTGCCATTTTTTCGCTTGAGAGATTATTCCATCAGTGTAAAACTTTTCTGGTTTCTCGTCGACAAGTAATTTTCACAGGCTTCTCATGAAGCCAACTTTACTCCATTAACTGAGTTCCGCATTGGGCGAAACAAATGGTAGTCCGATGGTGCAAGGTCAGGGCTATATGGTGGATGGATCAAAACTTTCCAGCCAAGATTTCTCAGTTTTTGCCGAGTCATCAAAGATGTGTGTGGTCTAGCGTTGACCTAATGGAAAACGAAACCCTTTCTGTTGATCAGTTCTGGCCGTTTTTTCGATTGCTTGCTTTAATCTCAGTTGTTGACAGTAAAATGTAAATCAATTGTTCGAACAGGTTGGAGCAGCTCATTGTAAATGATTCATTTCCAATCCCACTAAACACTTAGCATACCTTTCGAGGCGTCAATCTTGGCTTTGCGACCATTTGTTGCGCTTTATCATGCTTGTTTTTGTGGCCAGTCTTTTTTAAATAGTTCAAAACCGAATGTTAAGTTTCTTAGCGATGACATGGCTGCTTATGTCACGGTCCTGCTCAATTTTTTCCATAATTTCTTCGACTTTTTAACAAAATTTACAGAACGGAAGGGAGCGAACCATTGTTGTGCTACACGAACTGATACAGTATCGCCTCCGTTAACTTCACAAATTTCATTGCTAACTTACATGGTATTCTTCCCTTTTCTATACAAAAGTTTCAAAATATAGCGAATTTCTTCATTATTTCAATTCATTTGTAAAATACGAAAGGACTTTTTCGACTACCCAATATTTTTGTCGCTTCTTGAATATATACAATATGTGCTAGAATTCAAGTTTGAAACGAGATTTTAATAAAAACATTCTTCGTAGCTTCTATAATCCGTCCAGTAACAGAGAGACCATGGCTGAAGTTGTCTATATGTGAGCATAGTGCTTTGTAAGAGCTCCGTGTTTTATAAGTGATTTCTAACTCGGTGTTTTAATTTATTCAGGTTTCACAGATTCTGAAATGACCTGTTATAGAACACTTCCTTTCAGAGTAAATATTTGCTATGAATCAATATTTTTCCCAGCCCACAATCAATCTGCTACAAACACATAAATGACCCACATAGTCCCAATCTCCCGCCTGCAGCGGCTCAAATAAATAACGGATGTCTTTATAGCACACAAGTAACGGTATTACTGTTAATTAAATAACCCCATATTGCTGATGAAATTTCAAAACCATTTCATATACAAATCTGTGTATTCATTCCGGGGGGTATGTTTTATTTATGAACCACGCAATCCCTTCATCATACCCCGGCATTAACGAAACGGTTCATCAGCATTGTTGTTTCGAATTAAATCAAAGGACACAAATTGCGGCAACTCAATGGCACCCGAGCCCATCAACTCGGTTAACGAAAAGCCACAGACACTGCATGGCGGTCGTCACTGAAATGACACCGAGCGCCCATAAATCTTGCAAAAGCTTTCAATTTCACGCTCAAACCTCAGCTGTGCCAGCGAATGTCCTTGATATGCACACAACCCAACGAACACAGGCACGAGCACATAAGTCGCAAAGATGCCTTCGCAAGTGTACGCACGTGCGATATGAATAGTTAATTTTGTTCTTGTTATTGGTTTATCTACCACATTACAACAAGGCAACCGCAAAAATTGCTATCAAATATTTCAAATTGCTGAATTTTGTTTAAAACCAAAAATTTTGATTTATACCCGAGCTTAAATGAGAGGCGGCTAATGTTTGTGGGGCGAAGGATAGGTCCTCATCACCCGCCGCCCGTCAGCAGACACTGCTGAAGTGCTTTTGCGACCGGTATTTGTGCAAAATTAATATGAGATTTACCCGAGAAAGAGTTGTTGTCGTTTGTGTGTGTGTGTGTTTGCTCATTGTTTTGTTGTTGCATAATTAAAGAAAACTGACGAATTAATCACCACAAGCAGACGTGGCAAATGAAATCAGCTCAAAAATGTCTGCAAAATACTTAAGCATTCTGCGTCCAGAGGGCAATTGCGGTTGCCGAAGCGCAGTGTAGCGCTGCATGGCATGGCATTGCGCGACATAGCGGAGCTATAAAATCCAATGTGCCATCGCTTGTAATCAAGCGACAGACTCCTCCGGGCTGCGGCGAGACGGCGCGGCGCGAGAGTGCCCGCCGGCTGCCGCGTTGTGTGTGTTGGCGCGCGGTGCGCGAGGGCGTATACGCGGCCTATGCGCGCGTACTTTATGGCCTGCGCCGACAAATTTATGAGCGCGCACAGGAAGCTAATAACATTTCAAATTTCTCTGCTTCATTATGCCGTTGCCGTTTTTGTTGTTATTGTAGTTTTCTAGCTTGTATTTTTTACTTTGCACTTTGTTGATTGTTGTTGCTGTTTATGTTTCAGCTGCTTCGCGCTGCTTGCTCTTAGGCACTTGGCGTTGCGTCGCACTTCGACGCCCGCAATCACCCAACACACACACACACACACACACACTCATATATGTAAACACGCTTTGTTTTTTGTCGGCGTGTCGCGGCGCATTTTTAGCATCAAATGAGAATTTTAAATGTCAAATGGTAATTTGTTGCAAGTGTCTGAAGACACATAAACCGTCAGCCACCTCCCTTCCCCTGCACTCTGCGCTCGCACACACACAAATATTCTGGCCGCGAGCGAAATGCCACCGAGGCAACAGCGGCAGGTCTCCGCCTCGCTTATTGCTTTGGTGTGAATGTGCGTGTGTGTGTGCAGAGCGCGGGGGAGCGCGCGACTGGCCGGTGGTGTGTCGATGGCTGGCAGCTGGCTGCCGTAAAAGATTTACAATCGCTCAGAAATTAACAATTAGGGAACGTTAAAAATTAGCGCTAGCATTTTCGACGCGCCAATACTCGCATTTGGCAGAACGAAACACTAAATTAAATTGAATTGAAATATTGCGAGCGCGCGCTGGCTTTGGCGGGCGGAGGGTGGCTGGTGGCGTGGCATGTTTGTGGCATATTTGTGTCATATAAAGTGGCTGCCGTTGCTCACACACACACACACGCACACACAAATCCATTTTAAGCGCCTGTGTTTGTTTGCTTTGATTTTAATGTTTGTTTTCGTTTGCTGCGAGTGGAATTTTGCATTTTTAATTGAAAAATTTTCTAAGCGTTGTGCAGTTGAAATTCGCATTTTTCTTGGGGTTATGAATAATTGAAAGGATTTATGGCATTTATAAGCAGTTTTGAGGCGTTGCTTATGGCATGTTGATGTTGGAGTTGTTATGTTTTCATTAGTACTTTGCAGACTAGAACAAAGTTAATTACAGCCGCAAGCAAAGAAAAACAAATCAAGAAATCTTGGGTAGCTTTCGTAAATTTGAAATGAGAGGTGAATTATGGGGTCTTAGGAATCACAAAATAAACAACTTAAGGACACAACAGCCCAATGTGCTACGAAAACGCCCTTTAACACACAGGGTAACCCATATATGAGTTATTTTTATAATTTAAAAAGCTTTTCTTGCCTAATCTTTCATCAAATTTTTGTCCAGCTTTGGTTCTGAACTTGCTGTTAAAACGAACGATTTTAGCGAGTCGAGCCATATTTCTTTGAGTGAAAAGAAGCTTACAGCCGCCTGTTCAATGAAAAATTCAGCAAAAAGTGACGTTAAGATTACAATTGAACTACTGGGGTCCTGCCACCTGAAAAAGATGGCCTTACAAGCTATTACTTCTACAACTATACGATGCTATCAAACTCTTCAAAGGTTTTTCTTTGCTTACTTGAACTATATTTGGTGTTATTATTTCACAATTCACATGAAATCTCACATCAAATTTTAAATGTTCTTTGTACTTTTTAGATTTATGGGTTTTTTGCAAATTCTCGGCAATGCTCTCAAAGCATTTCCAGCTGCATTTTTTCTGTTTATTCAGTTTTGCTTCAAAGCTCTTACCCTTTATCAGTTGCCATATTTGTTGAACTACAAATATGCCCTGTTGTTGTTTTTATTGTTGTAACGATTTCCTAATCCTCGTTAGGATGATAAGGATTTGATAAGTTGTCATCAAGGTCATCCAACGATAGGCCCAGGAACCGTGCTGTTTCGACGGTGTCGGACCGCAGAGGGGCACAGATGTGTAGGGTTAGCGGGGCGTGTAATGAGATGGTGGGTGAATGCGGGAATTCATTTCATGCTGGACATATGTTTGATAAATCCGGATCGATTTTGGATAAGTAGAAGCTTAACCAGCAACATTATCCAGAACAAAGCTGCCCAAGGGTCACTCTCGATTCTCGCGCCAAATCAAGTGAATGAAGTTTCGAAACTCGTAGAAGTTGTTTAGGGAAGTAATTAATTGAAATAGTGAAATTTTTAAGGTGAAGAAAACTATAACAAATTAAACAATGAAGAGTGAGCGGAGCCATGAGGGATCTAGTTGATATTGAAGCTGCCCGATTGCCTTGCTGTTTGTGGTTGAGTAAGTTGAATACAAAATTTTCAAAAAACTAAAACTAATTGTCTTGAAAGAAGATCCGTTTTTTGAACAATTACTTTTTTATTATCGTGTTTAAGTGGTTCATACTTCAACCGAGCTCAGACAAAAGAAAAAATTACAGAGGAAATGCCAAATTTACGCAAAAAATACAACAATGCAAAGACGTTGCGAAAAAAATGTGCCAACACTTTGCCTGCATATCTCTTTATTGTAATTATTTTGTGTACTCACAAATATATGCAGGCCAGCAGACCAGTTCTAAATTACATTCTCTGCCCTTTTTTCTTTCCTTGCAAAATGCTTCCACGCAGGGCAACAACGCAAACAGAAACGACTGCGTGTAAGAGCAATGCTTTTCGGGCGCGATCACTGGACACACAACGGCACATACACAAATGCATTTTCAAAAAATTTGTAGACTGCACTTTTTCTCGTTCTCCAACCACGACTGCCGTCTGGACCGGCGAGGGCATGTGTAAGTAGTAATCTCGTCGCGTCATCTGCGTTGATCGACGCAATCGAGGCAATGCACCTTTGTTGTACAAAAAAGCTGCCCGCTGCACAATGCAACGAAAACATTTCGGCAATGCAGTGGTCTTGTACGAGTATGTGTGTTTGTGAGAGTAAAGATCGGGGCACATTGATCCTAAATTTTACTGGAGAATGGTATTTTTTACTGATGTTGTTACTGTTATTTCATGCTGCTTATACTCTTGCAACATGTTGTAACAGAGTATTATAATTTTGTTCACCTAACGGTTGTACATATGTATCAACTAAAACGAATCGAAATGGATATATGATTATATATATGTAAACGATCAGGATGACGAGACGAGTAGAAAGTCGAGTGACTCTCTGTCTGCCCGTCCGAAAGTTGTTACTTGAGTGAATATTGAGATTTCTTGATGAAACTTGATAAGCGCGTTCCTTGGCAAAAAAAGTTCATAGAATTAATTAATATAACAGGATAAAACAGACTGAAAATTATCCAAATCGAACCAAAACTTTTCATGTACTAATTCCTGCATATGTGGACCCAGCACTTATAGTTGACTTTTTACCTAAAATAACGGTGAATGTGTGAGATATGAAGTTCAGAGAGAATCCTTTCTTGATAGTAGTATCTCTGTGTATCAAAAATGGATTGAATCAAGTCAATACTTACCTTAGCCCCCATATACTTGTACGTAATATAAAAATTTCGAACTTCCGGGTGACTTTATACCGCATATATCGACCAATATGTGAATGATCTTAATAAAATTTAGAGAGTGTATTTTCCTTATAACGGTGCATACTTGTGCTTAGAATGAATAAAAACGGATGAAAGCTCGCTCTAGACTCCATATAATCACGAAGCTTTGTATACTTAGAAGGTATTTCCCTGACTTTAATCCTTGCAAGTTGCTGGGGAGTATAAAATGTTCGTTTATACCCGAACTTACATCTTCCTTACTTATTTAATTTTTGTTTCTTTTCTTGAATAATGTATATTTGTATGTATGTATGCTTTTTATTTTGGAAAGTTGAGCACCGCACTTCTTGTAGCACATATAAAAATGCAGACACTTACAGCACCGCCATTATTTCGACAATTTCAGTAACAGGAAATTTGACAAATAAACTAAATGCACAATGAGGGATAATATAACAGTACACATAAAGTGATTAAGAATATTTTTGTTAAGTATTCTTACTCACATTTAAAGGAATTTCTTGCGATTATTGTTTTGCGTCTTGTTGATCTTTTAAAGGAAGACGGAAAGGCTGGTGCATTTCTTTTGCAAAGTTTTCTTTCTAAAATCGTTCGACAGTGTCAATATTTTAGAAGAAGGAAGTAAGGAAGGTTAAGTTTGGGTGTACCCGAACATTTCATGCTCTTGCAGCTTGCCAGAATCACATCCTTTTTTTGATATACTGATATATTCAGAAAGCGGCTCTCTCCGCATTGCCATAATACTTGTATATCAAACAGAGTGTCCGATATTTCCAGTAAAAAGTTAGCAACAGGCAGTGAGGTAGCCATATTCGGTATAAGGCGGCTTGAGCAGATATGTTACGATTTTGACAATTTTTAAATTTGGGATGGTATACCTCACAGATACCTACTCTTTTTGCAAAGTTTTATCCGAATAATTCATTGGTGCTTGATATTTATACTGAAAAGTGAAAGAACCAAAAGTAATTTAAAATTGAGTTGTATGAGAGGTATGCATGGTTCTAGTCCGATTTTTTTCAATTTAGCATAGGATCATGCAGATAATATCATATACCAAATTTGGTTGACATTGGTCGATTAGATTTGGAGATATGTATGTGATTTCACCTAAATGTAGGCTGTGCCACGCCCATTTTGCAATTATAAGCCAGGCTCCTAAAGTCCCCTTTTATCATCTTTGCAGTAAAATTTAATGCGTCAGGCGTATTTAGTTATCGATTTATTGTACTTTTAGTAGTTTCATTCACCGATTCACAGGGTCAATAGATGAGTCGAAAAGATATGCTTCCAACGAGTTTGGCTATTATATCTTGAGTGGCTGAGGAGTTATGTACTTACACTTTTAAAACATTTTCCAACCAAACATGCTCCTTCCTAATGCAACTCGTTGTACTAAATATCAACCCTGTACCTTATTGTTGAGCTTAGTTGTGGCATTTTTTTTTTTTTTTTGGATTAATGTAGACGCGGCCGTGCGATTACGCCAACCCACGCACTCGTCCTTACTTTTTTTATGTACAGACGGACGGCCCGGCGGACAGTCACTTGGATTTTAACTCGTTTCATCATTCTGATCATTTCTATATACCCCATGCCTTATTTTTAACTCGATTAGTTTTAGCTGATACACATATTGCCCTTTTTCCGAATTAGAAAACAATAACAAATTTTAACCATCGGTTATTTGCTTTAATGTTATTTTCGAAGCACTTTTGTCGCTCTGATTTAGGTGTCTCCAAAACATCATTAAACACTTCTTCAGATGCCGAAAAACGTTGACCTATTAATTTATCTTTTATGTACGTAAATAATAAGAAGTCAATCAGAACCAAACGGTGGATGACTTATTGAAGGTTTGATTGCTCAAAAAGGCAATTGCTTCAGTCGCCATTTGAGAGCTCGCATTGTCGGGGTGAAGAGTAATCTTCGGCGGTTTCTTGAAACCGAAAACTGGCAAATAAATGATTGTGTATCATCAGAATTTACTGTGCAGCGTTGTTCTAGTGGAATGGTTGAGAGATGTCCAGTTCCAAAAAAACAGGCAACCATTTGCTTGGAAGTGCTTCGTGCACTAACAATTTTTTTTTGGATTCGGCTCATCTTGAACCACGCATAGTACAGTGGACTGCTGTTTACTTTCGAGCACATACGCGTAAATCCACGTTTCATTGTAGCCCACGATTTCGTAGAAATCTTTCGAAGCCCGGTATCGTATTTTTTTAACATTTCTCTCGACCAAACGAAATTTTTTAGTCAAATCTATTGTTGCCTATAAGCTTCTGTTTTACATGCAGGCCGTTCAAAAAAGATAGCAAATTCTTAATACAGAAAGAGATACACATATTTACATATATGTATGTATTTGTAGATGCTTGCAAAAAGCCTTGTCAACAACGCATTTTTCTTCTTCTTTCATCTTCAATGTCAGCAATTTTGTGGAATTCGCTTTTCGCCTTTCGCATTACCATTTTGCTTTTATTCTCGTACGTAACTAAAATTATGTTCGTGGCTTGTCTAGACTTGAACCCGTTAATGTAGGGCGTACACCCTTAGCGACAAAGGGGTCGATGCTGCAAGTACAATTGGCGCGCACTAAGGGCCACAAATGAGACATGTGTGCACTGGCTGCCAGACATTCAAAATTATTATACCACATTATTAGCGTTGTTATTGTTGTTGTTGTTGTCGACCGTACTATCACATTGCAATTGATTGTGAGATTTTTATTTGTTGTTGACTTTTGCTATTGGCTGCCACCTCTCCGCTGTTGTTGTGCTGTCGTTTGGCTTCTTCGCGTCCGTCTGCAATGCGAGTCTGTGATTGCTGGGCATGAGCAATCAGCCTCGGCTTGGGAGTCGGTGAAATTCTTCAAGCGCTTAATTGGCAGATTGGCGACGGCACGCGCCATCACTTTGTTGAGCCCAATAAACCGTTATTTGTTTAGAGTTCACGTCAAGCTCGACTACTAGACAAAACATGTGCAACAACCGTGATTTACATAACCAAACTGCATGGAGGGCATTCGTAAAGACGACTATATGTTTATAAGAATTCATTTCATCACTGCACTTAATAAATCACGATTTGTTTTCGAATTCTGATAAGGGACTAACGAATACATTATTCATATGCCGTGTTTACACTCATCACAGAAGTTTTTTAATTTGTATTTCGCGAAATTTGACGATTTAATTAGGTCGGGAGGTACAGTGGCTGTCTAATGACGCACCTAGTCCATTATGATACCAACAACGACGTAATAATCGGTTCATATTAATATTAACGGTTACAAACCGGATCGAATAATCGGTTTTCATGTTAATGGAATAATTTTAAGAGCCCTAGTTTTCTGGTTTCTCGGCGAAAAACTGCGACAATGAATTTTCACAGGCTTCTCTTGAAGCCAACTTTACTTCATTAAGGCAGTTCTGTATTGGTAGTCCGATGGTGAAAGGAGATGCTAAGTATATGGTGGATGCATCAAAACTTCCCAGCCAGCTCTCCCACTTTTTGCCGAGTCATCAAAGATGTGTGTGGTCTAGCGTTGACCTGATGGAAGACGAAACCCTTTCTGTTGATCAGTTCTGACCGTTTTTTCGATTGCTTGCTTCAATCTCATCAGTTGTTGACAGTAAAATGTAGAATCGACCAGGCTGGAGCAGCTCATAGTGGATGATTCCTTTCCAAACCTTCCTTTTCTTTCCTTTCCCACCAAACACTCAGCATAACCTTTCGACGCGTTAATCCTGGCTTTGCGACCATTTGTTGAGCTTCACCACGCTTGGACCCAGATTTTTTTCGCACATTATTGTCGTATTAAATTTTTCACAGACAATTCATGTGGTACCTAAACATCGAAATTCTTTTTGTAGTCACCCTTTTTTAAATGATTCAAACCCGTTTGATGATGAATGTTAAGTTCCTTTGCGATGTCATTGCTGCTTATGTGATGGTCCTGCTCAATCATTTCCATAATTTCATCGACTTTTTCAACGATAGTTGACCAGAGCGAGGTGCATGTTTCACATCGGAATTTCCAGAAGGGAAGCGAGCGAACCATTTTTGTGCTACACGAACTGATACAGCATCGCGTCTGTAAACTTCACGAATTTCATTGGTAGCTTGCTTAGCATTCTTCCCTTTTTTATGCAAAAATTTCAAAATATAGCGAATTTCCTCATTATTTTTACTCATTTTTGAACAACTGTAATTTCTTTTCAACTTCCCCGAACTTTTTTTTTAGTTAAATGAGGCTTAAAATCTCACCTTTCCAACACTATATTGTGTGACACAATGTTATTTGATAGCACTGGAGATATACAACTGCAACGACATCTATTGACAAAATGCGAAAAGACTTTTTCGACTACACTATGTATATAGTTTATGGGGTGTTTAATGTTTTCTTCTAGGTGTTACAAGCTTCGTAGACTTGTCATACCTTGTTTAGGGTATAAAAATTAGTAATTTCAAATTTAAATTCGTTTTATCAAGTTATTATAACAGCGATAATAGTATCCAAAGTAAATTTTCCCTTTCGCATTGATTTGTGATTTAAGCACATTTTTTCGTAGGGCCTCATTATCATCACCCAGCCGCAAGGAGTGCTTTACATAATAGTATATATGTATGTATGGTATGTACATATGCATCTCGCGAAACTTCTTCGCAGCGCTTAACAGTTCATCAATGATTCAAATGAATTGGCACTTGACGATTTATCAGTTGTCATGAAAACTAGACTAAACTGATTGCTACAATCATCAGTCATGAGATGTCTGTTGGCACTTGTCAATGTGACTGCTGACAGCCAACAAACGGCGTGCACAATGAATAACGTCGTGGGTTAAGTACTGAGTTAGCCAGCCGTCAATGCCGCCGGCGGTGAATGCCTTCTTGTCCGTTGTTTCTTTTTGCTTCAGTGCGACATTTTTATGAGAGAATGTGGCTTGCGGACCGATTTTTGTTTTTATAAAGTATTCATATGGTCTATAGGAAAAGTATGTACATATATTGTAGTAAATGTATGTGGTAACCTTTTTACCATATGACCACATAGAAAAATTTTTAATTTTTTGTGCTGAAATAAAAAAACCAACGCCTTACACTTTTTTGCGCAAGATTTTCTTACTAAAGGGCTGATACCTAAATCTGAGTTATTTGTTTCTCAGTCAGTCGTTTAATGATTCGATTGCTTCAGACTAAGTTAAGTTAATGCTACCATGTTTATCTTCAAGCTGTTTATCTCGAGACCATACCAAACCGGCAAAAAAATGATTTGATTAGGGCTTCAGACGGTTATTGTTATTGTAAAAAACATATTTTTCTACCAAAAAGTGAATCCCGCCAATTTAACTTACCTTCAACATCCAGTAGAAGTACATAAAAGAGGCAACGAGTTCAGCGGAATGTCACTAATAAGTAATTGGCTTTGTGAGATAATTAAAAAGGTTGTCAGTTAAACACTGACAACTTGAAAGAGTCGCTAAATACTGCATTAACCGCAAACAAAGGCAATCTCTACAATTCGGGGAGATAAAAAATTGCATGTTTTTATATTAATAAAAGGCAACAACTGGAACAAGTACACAAACTTGATGACTCGTCGGCGACAAGCGGCAGTCAGTGTCGCTTCCCCATATATAGTATGTATAGTATACCTACAAACATAGGTTTGTATGCCTGTGTGCTAGGCACTATTTAGAGATATAAGGTAGCAGACAGCGAAAAGCGAGGCGTTAATTAATAATTGTTAATATTTGCCAAAAGTCTGGCAATGAAATTACACACTGCCGGCCACCAACGACCGACGACCGGCGACCGAGCACAGTCAACCGACCGGCAAGAGCAGACACCGCCACAGACACTGCGTACTGCAAGCGACACGACAGCAGACAGGTAAGCGGGTGAGCGACACAGCAGGGTGGCAGAGATTGACACACACTCGCACGGCCACAAAGAAAGGGGGAAGGAAGCATAAAGCACGACAAAAAGAGGAGTTTTGTTTTATAAAACAAATACCATAAATCAATGTAGTTTGACAAATAATAAAAAAAAACAGAAAATTACAATGAAATGCGCTGAGTTCGAGTACAATGCCGCCACGTTCAGCCGCAAGCAAAGTCAGACAAATACAACGCTGTTTGACGGGTTGAAACGCGCGGGCGGGGCATTGCTTGACAAACAGTTAAACAGTCAACTGCTTTGATCGGCACTCAGCTGTGCAGCGTCGTAAAAAAAACGTCCAGAAACGCGATAGACCAGACAGTCCCGCAGACATGCCGACAGGAAAGCAGACAGAGAGACAAACAGATGATTCAAATGGGACGCACGCGCTGACTGAGCCGCTTGCTTACGCCTTGCAGTATCGCGCCGGTTTCGTCATTATCAGCGCGCTTTTTCATTGGCATTTGGGTATTTGATTCCGCGAACCAGGGGAATTAAACTTGTTTCAATATAACAAACAAAAACCGTTGTTAAAAATGCGTAAAAGTCTCAAAATAGAAACATAATACTTTTGGCAAGTTTGATAGGCAAATGAGCTCGGGTTATGACTAAGCTCACTAATTTATTTAAGGTTTTAAGTTCTCGTGCAAATAAAAGTACCCGGAAATTGTAAAAAAAACGCAAAATACATATTTAATTATTCATCAATATTTATTTTGTCGCCTTCAAAGTAATCCCCACCAGATGTAATATACTTAAGCCAACGATTTTGCTAGTCCTCGATACACTTAAATATAAGTACTTTTTAGGATGGTCTTCATTTCCTTTGAATTTTGCTTTCTTCGAACGACTGAAAACGGGTTCCACAGATCGTTTATTTCAAGATGGAGAACAAGAGAATATCCCACGGAAGCAAATCCAGTGAAAAAGGTGGTTGATCAATGGTATTAATTGCTTTTTTGAACCAAAGAGACCTGTTTACGGTACTCTTTTTGAAAAAATTCAGCTTTATAAAATATGCACCAAAATCATTCGAACGGACTCACGGAGACGGAGAGATGTCGAGCTTTCTTGCCATCTCTTTAACACTTGTTTGACGATTTTCAAGCACCAAATCCTTCATTTTTTTAACATATTCATCAGTTGAAGAGATCGAAGGTCGTCCGGAACGAGTCATGTCTTCAACGATCTCTTTGTAGCCTTTGTACCTCCCGTAGGCTTGTGTTTTTGATAAAACTTCCACACACGAAATTTGGTATTACAAAGTATATTTAAATAACATATTTTAGACAGGTCAAAAGACAGGACAGGTTAAAGGTTCGAAAATTGCATGACTTTTTCATCTAAGAAATACTTTTTCCAAAATGATTATATTATATAAACAGGTCTGAATTGCCCAACTGAGTGCACTATTTTATGTGGAAGCATTTGTGAACCCGGGGCACTTGCCGCAGCTGCATTCGCGATTCGTTTATTGTCTGTCTGCCTTCCTGTTTATCTCCATGTCTGGCGTATCTGGCAAAGTGGCAGACTTTGATGATCCCAAAGCATATGAATTTTTACACATCTCTTTTTTGGCGTTTATGATTTGCCATTTTCATCGTTGCATTTAAGAGCTGAGCTGATGTCTGTACTAGCTGTGACACACTCGTGTTGACGGGAAGCTCGTTTATCAGCACAAATGCTCTTTGCTTTTACTTCACTTTGTTGCACGTTTTTTGTGACTTCTTTGTTGCTTTTCCACATTTTGTTCATGAGACTCACAGCCGTTCAGACGAATTTCAGTCCGCTGGCCGAGCATTAAATTTCAAATTTGTTTTTATTTATAAGTTCGTTTGCGAATTTTTATTCGTAATAAAATTGTAAAGTGATGAGTGCAGTACACAGGGCACAGATGTCGCTCAAAGCGATTTTGATAGCGTTTATGGTCATGGTTTATCATCTTTAACAAGAGAAGACGTAAAGTATGGAGAAGAGTGTTGAGAGAGCATAGAAAAACGAAAGTAGGTAACAGTTGAGTCTTGTTTCAGTGGACGGAAAATCTTCATAAAGACATTATTTGGAAAGAAATAAGGACCCGGATTTTAGGTCAGACCTTCGTTTCAAAATATTTAATCTCTCTCTGTTGCTTACTTCTGGACAAATATTTACACGTTTTGAAAGATGCGCTGTCTTGAAAACTACTCTGGACAGGGTTCCACCGGCGTTATACACTGCAGGGTCCAAAATCTGAAGCTCAGGTTATGGTTTATTCTCTATAAGTATGATGTAAGGTCCAAGATTCGATGAAAATCATGCATATTTTCAGCAAACCACAAAGTTTTTTCAACACTATATGTCATATACAGATACTGAGTAGGAATATGTTTTAGAATCCTGGTTCGAGCAGATCTGAAACCCCTGCAGCTTCATATTTTGGAATGAAATGAGACTTTGAAAAGCATGTCTGGTCTTTCGCTTACATCTTCATATTTTGAAATTTCCTCGTGCTCAGAATTTCATCGCATAGGTTTATTGGAACCCCCTTCATTAGCAATTTTTTAAATTTAATTCCCGACATTTCATGTATACTTATTCAGAAACATCAATGTATCACATTAGTCAGCTATTTGTTCCCACTTCAGTCTGCGCTCGATATTTAGTATTTCCCTTGAATTTCTCGGCGAAATTAATGAATTCTGCATAAAATGCTTTGAAGCACTCAAAGTGTTTGAATATTAGAAGGGCCGACCGCTGAGCGTTTTGTTTCAGTTGGCGGCCACCCGCCGCAACGCAGACAGTAAACTTCCGTTGAACTGCAACGGGGTGTACGACACAATCCCTCTCCGCCCCAGCAGGTATCCACCGAACCAAAGTCGATAAATGTCAATTTGATCAATCGTGTTACTTTTAGTGCAGTTCGCTCGCACAAATGCACTCGCTGGCTGCTGTGAAGTGGCACTTTGCTGGGCGACGCCGTACATTGATTCGTCCAACGCCCGAGTGCAGTGAATTAGTAAGTGGCCGTGGCAGTGACTTTGCTCTCGTTCGGACTCGAACTCGAACTGTCTCGCCAAATGAATTGCAAAAAGAAAGCAGAACAAAAGCAACTGCAGAAAATTGTAATTGAAATGATGATTGTGGGGCGTCCAGTGCCGCAGTCATCTGTAGCTTGCAACGTGCTATTGTTGACGCCTCCAGACGCCATGGGTAAAGCCATTACGCTGCACACTCCAGCTGCTGGCGCGACGAGTTCATTTGCAAATCTTAATCAGAGTTCCATCGAAATGTCATGAGATCTGAGTTTTGATTTAATGTTGATTGATTAAGCATTTCGTGGGAAATGTCTGAGTTCTTGTTTCACTTTTTTACTTTAATGTGGCGAGTAATGAATAATGAAAGGCATTTATTATCCTACTGATTTGTATTTTGGGCTGATGGATTAAATTTGGTAATTGAAAGCATATCATTTGAGTTTGCAGTTGAAAGCTTTGTTCCAAAAGGGTTTGCCAAAAAGTTTGTAACTCACAGAAAGAAGCGTTGAAGACCATATAAAATAAAGATTTATATGCTCATGAGTTGCCTGCAACAAGATAGTTGCTCGAGTCGATGTTAGGACCTCGGAGCGCACGCATGTCTGAAACATTGGGAACGTGTCTTCCATCTATCATAACATGATCAATCTGGTTGCTGACCTTGAAGCTTGGTGAATTTTTCTATGCGGAATCTAGTATTACAGATAACTATATTTCGGGCTCCGGTGAGGTCGATCAGCTTCAACCCGTTTGGCGCTGTTTCCTAGTGGAGGCTGAATTTACTGACTGTTGTGCCAAAGATACCGTTTTTACCCACCCTGGCGTTAAAGTCGTGAAGCACGATTTTGACAATGCGGCGGAGGCAGCTCCCATAGGTGCGCTCCAAGAGCTCATAGAAGGTATATTTGGTCACATCGTCCTTCTCTTCCATCGGGGCGTGGGCGCAAACCAGCGATATGTTGAAGAACTTCGCTTTAGTGTGGATTGTGACTAGACCCACCACGAATCGCACACCAAATTTGCGCCCCTTTATATGGCCACAGAAGTAAATGCCACAAGAACTTACTCGCCTCAGTCCTTGTCCCGTCCACCGCATTTCTTGGGCGGCGATGATGTCAGCCTTCACTTTAACCAGGACATCAACCAGCTGAGCAGCGGCACCTTCCCAATTAAGGACCGGACATTCCAGGTACATGACCCTAAATCGTTATCCATAATGCGTTTGCCATGGTCGTAATCAAAAAAGGGGTACTTCAACCGAGGCTGTTTGTAATTTTTCATTGGGGGTCCCAAACCCAACGCCCAACCCTGGGAATGGGATGTTTCGCCTTCTTACTTGGCTCGCCTTCAAATTGTTGTTCTTTGGAGAGTATACTTGGTCTAGGTCCGGAAGTCGTCTTGACATGATATGGGCTTCTCTTTACCTTTGTGGGAAGTTTTCGCAAGCCTGGCCTAAACATCTCTGCAAACGGGTTTTTAAGCATTCTCCACCATCAATTTGGTGAGATCCAACTGCACCGGAATTGATTGATTCAACTAAATGCTAAATGAAGGCAAATCATACTTCACATTCCGGCCCATCATGCCCCAATTATGCTGCGAAATGCTACACGAGACAGTCTATTAATATAATTGTAATTAATTGATAAGACCAAACAGATGTGCCAGTAGAGTGATATGCAAACAATCGTATCCAATTACGCACATATGTGCATACATGCATACATACAAACATAAAAAAGTACTTAAATGCGCCGCTGTCTTCTCTGGCTTTATGTGTTTTTGATAAATATTTTATATCAATTTCACATTACAAAAATAAATTGTACATGAGCACAGACGCCTACCGCCACAACAACAGAAACAAACGCAAATAAAATGCCGCAATAAAAACACACAAACGAACAAATATCAAATGAAGGAAGCAAATAAAAAAGTCACCGTAAATGATACGCCACACAATGAGGTTTACAACAATAACAACAACAAGCACGTCAGCATGAGCGTCATTTCATTTCACGCGAATTTCAATTTCTCTAATGACCTTCGGTAGAAAGTACCTATGCGAATTGGAAAAAAACAAAACAAAAACGCAAATACAAAAGCAAATTGTAATGAAATTCGGCAGACTCGCTTTTTGTAAATTTCTGTCCGAAGCAGTAAAAAGTGTACATTCTCCGGCAACATGTGGGAAAGCTGGCATATTTGGGTATTATTTCGCCTCAAGCACGTCAAGTCGACGACGAGCAATTTTCCATAAAACGCCAGCGCCAGACACTTGCGAAGCACAGAAGCATTTATTACGACCGCACTATAAAATACGCACACGCACACACACGCGCTACCAAAGCCAAGGCAGGCAGGCAGGCAGACAGACGGGCACATAAACACCTTACCAAATGAATCGCCAAATCGCCCACACAAATGCTAAATTACATTTTGACAACCGAAGAGAATGAACGCAATCGACGAACAAGTTAACGAGGAGCGCCTGCGTGTGTGTGGAGGGTGTAGAAATATTTTATGCCTAAAACGCGCCGCTACTCAAGTCCCAAAGTCCTGCGTCAGACAATCTTCAATGATGACATGCAACAAGGTACAACATCGGCAGACGGACGGGCGGACAGTCGCGTGAGAGGGGCGGCTTGGTTGGGTGTACAAGTAAATATTTCATTCAACAAATGCGCGCACAAACAACAATGCTCACACTGAAAATGTCTGCCGCATATATTTACACACTCATACTTGCACAGCAACGTAAATAGATGTGTGCGAGTGTGCCGCCGCCAGACAGGATATGCGTGAGTGCGACCCAACAGGCAGAACTTTGCCGGCAATAATACCAACACAACAATAGCAAAAACAACAATGGCACCAGCAGCCAACAAGCCGGCAATGCCAGAAATCAGGAAAAAACCCGAAACGAGTGGCAGACGGCGTTTAGTAGGCTGTATCCGAACTGCCGAAGCGGAAGTAGGAAGAGAACAGTTTGATAGATTGTTAGAGAGAGCGCCCAAGCACGAAGGCTGAGCAGTTAATGAGCATGAGAGTGCGCACAGTGGCTTTGCTTGGTGTCGACAAGAATGTTTTTCATTTAGTGGTTAAAATTATAATTTAGTGGCCGCGAGGCGTAAGAGGGTCTTAGAGCCAGAATAGGTCAAAAGAAAATAATTATTTTACATTGGGCATGTGGTCATAAGAATGGTAATACTGTAAACTATCTCAATCATCATATCAAACACTTTCACAATTGGCCAAGTTCTACCAATTGAATGATCCAATTTGTAATTTGTCTCCTCAGAAAATCCTTACCTAATAGATTTTCAAAATATCATAAAATAAACGCTTCTAATAACAATCGCTTTCACAAATGTCAGTAAGATGGATAAACTTCTAGCCAGTTCCATCAGCTTTTCGTTGATGGGAGTAAGCCTCATACAAACAAAAACTGCTCATTGAAATAAAGGCTTCAAATTATCAATCATATCATAAGGTATTGAGAGATATTGATTTTTTTAGCATTGTTTTGACCCGATCCATCGAAAGAATCCCAGCCGATTTAGTGGTTTTAATTGACATAACGACGGCATCCATTCTAGCTACCACGGAAATGGCGAACTGACGTGCAGTAATTTGAGGGGAGTTCCAGTGCTTCGGAAAAGGTGCTGTTGTTTTTCCGACAGAACCTTTTCTATTAACTTGAACCACAGGGAATTCAAAGGGTGGACAGTGGCCGGCTGGAATACCTTACATATATGAGTTCAGAAAGGCATGATTGAGTGTGAGTAGTTAGAAGTCGACCCATTTTAAATTTAAAGGAGGCTTTTTTAAAATGGTTACTTGGACGAATATGGCATGTGACCCTCAAGGCGCTTCTAATTGACTTTATGACGCAACATCTCTTTACGATCACCAAAAGCAAACAAAAAACTAGGTGGATCCTGACCACTGTGCTTAGAAAATCGCAAGCCGACTGTAGCAAATTAATGCAAACGTGTTTGTATTAAGCTCAAGGACACCGAAGGATATGTCTACCGACACACATAGACAAACACAAAGTGGCATATATTGTTGAGTATACGCATACTCAAGCGAGTATTTGCGCCCACACAGGTTCGCATTACAGTCCCATTTAGCTCATCTACTAATCTTGGCTCTGTCTGTCTGGCGGCGTCTGCTTGCCTCGCAGCCTTCAAATTAATGTCGGCATCCAAATGAATACTTCGTGAGCGCGTGTGTGCATGTGCGTGTGCTTTTGTGCCGAGCTTTATATTTATTTACACTTGTCGTAAATGCAAATAGCTAAGCACCGCACAGAAGGTCCATAAAAGCTTACCTTGCGAATGCATAAATAAATTATTTGCCAGCGAAAGTGGAGGAATTCCGTCAGCTTCGAATTTCATATCCCACTCAAATTGATTGTTTTGTGAGTAAATTGGAAATTACATACTCTACTCGACAATACCAAGGCACAACCATCATACTTAAGCATGCAAAAGCAAACATTTAGTAAAAGCTAGGTCTACTTAGCTTTGGGGCTTTCGTGCGTATATAGAAGGTTAATGCATTTTAAAAGATAAGGAAAAGTCTTCTTAATTAATATGCCATCAATTCTACTTATGTACAATTCACAAGGTTAACAATCCAAAAACAAAGTCTCTATAAGGGGCTTTTGAATTAGCTCATGTGACCTGCCCAACGTATTTCCTTTGAGATACCGGGCCCAGTACGGTAACTACAGTATCTTGGATTTTTAGCAGATTATTAACAGAAATATGTATGTAACAAAACTGTTACTTTGGACAAGCCATTTTCTAGATTTTCAGATTTTCTTCTATTATCTATTATCTGACCTTTAATTTTCGAATAAACTCTTCTAGTAGACCACGAAAGAGCAAGTTCTGGTGAAGATTTCTTTTGGCACAGGACCGTAGCTCACTTGGCTTCCAACAACATCATTTACAGTAAGGGGCTTAAAATTTAAGTACTAATGTTTTTTCAGAAGATGTTCTAATTGGAACTCAAAATATCCCTTTCATTAGTTCAGTAATACGGAATTCCATATAGAAACCTTGACTTGGACGGAGAACCTACTAAAGAGACCATCAGTGCATTAAATTGCAAGCAACATATTAATGAGTTCAGGGCCTGGAAACTTATGGCGGTCTTCTCTAAGCTTTACCCATAGTTGTTTTTTCATGTATATAAAATGACCATGGGTCTATTGAGACCCTCACTTTTTTCAACGCGTTGGGTCTCAATTACTCCAGATGAGTTTGGATTTTAATCAATGGTTGCATGTTTCTTGAGAAGTGTTTTCAGATATTAAGGGGTTACATGGATTTCGTTGAACAAAAATGGCCCAATTCCAATATACATATATATTTTTTTTTTTTGACACAAAAAAAATAAATATTTTATTCAACTTTTTTTTTAATCCAAAGATAAATATTTTAAAAACATTTTGAGAAAATTTCAAAGGAAAATATTCGAAACTCGGACATTAAGACGACATTGACGGAAAAATTGTGCCGCTGACAGCAGAACTTCTTACCTGATCAAAAGTACAAAAAGTGCTTTACTTAAGACCATCCACTAGGTTTTGGACGAAGGAAAACAAAAAAGGGAAAATTTTAATTTTTAAACAAAGCTGAAAATTTTGATGAAAATTTCTCGACATTTTTTTTAATAATTTTAATTGAACAAAAAATCCTTCATTCAAGAACTAGTTAATTATATCTCGAAAACCTGCGTTAAATTTCTCTAAGACTTTGAAAACATAGTTTCGAGAAAAACGCGTTTAAAGTGACTAGACCTCGAGCACGCAAAATTTCAAGGTTGTATCTCCAAAACTATTAGTCGAATTAACTAGAGAATTTAGGGCAGTATTCTATAGGTGTTTTAGAATTAAGTAAGATAGAAATTTTTTTTTTAAAGGCGCGGAACTCATCTAATCTCTTAATACTGATTCGAAAATGGAGCGACGTTGAAGAGATTACAATGCTTGTTTACGACCTTTATTTAATCAAACTGCCGGATGATACGCATAACAATTGAATGCTCTTCCCACAGACAATTTCAATACTAATTAAATCGAAAAATGACACAAGTGCAGACATAAGAAACAACCAAAAGGCGCTTGCAATATTGCAACGAAAAAAATAAGTAAAAAATCACGCGCCCACAAACACCTAAAGGCACACCTCCTTCACCCCCAAAGGGGACAAACAAGTGTGGCATAGGTAGGCTTGCAGTTCAAGCGAAAATTTTGCAAAAACAACAAAATGGAATTATAAATAACAACAACGTGTACAACAACAAATGAAATCTAGCCGAAAAAACAAAAGGTGATCATAACGACAGCAGCCAAAGCACACACCAACAATACTAACACAACCAACCAGTTGCTTAAGAAGCAGCAGCGGCCAGTGGTTAGCAAGGTGAAGGCATAAAAAATCGTTCCAGACACTTCTCAAACCAGACATGTCTGGGCGATAAGCTACTCGTATAACCCGCAGTAAGTATGCGTATGTAAGCGGTCGAGTGGGACCCAGCCGCCAAATTGGTCGTGCACCGAACTGTCTGGTCGGTTAGTCGGGTCGACTGCGGCCGAGCAAATTTGCGACGCTTCATAATGCCGAAATGTGCAATGCGTTGAACTGAGCTGTTTTACACCGCAACCTTGCAGCCCTTTGCACTTTGAGTTGTGTGCGGTTCCACAAGGGTTAGCTTTTTCGACTGTCTGCCATGTTCATACATACAACAATAAATATGTTTGTATGTGACCAAAAGTAACCACCAACTTTGGTTTGTCATTGTCGTTGACGATATTTTTGTTGCTATGCTGTTGTTGTTGCTTGGCTTTTGGTCTGGTGCTTGGCCTTACTTTCGTCCGTCAGCGTTGCTGCAACTGTTTGTGTTAGTGTTTGTGCAAATTTCATCGGTTGTTTTTGTTGTTGTGATATATTTTGAAATCCATTATGACATCTGCAAAGCACAGCTAAGCAAAATCGGCTAACGGCACATATTCATAAAGCAAGTGCACATTAACCCAGTAAACCAAAAGGTGAGTGGGTTCACTCAAATGAAAATGGGTCTAAATGGACCCATGCTCATTCGTTTTCGTAATCTCAGAAATTCCTAAGTAGCGCTCTGACGAACAACACAATTTTTCGGAAGAATAGATTAATTGAGAAATGTAAGACTAGTTTATGTTCAACATCGACCTAACCATTGTCTCTTATAGCTTCAGCATTCATTTATGGATTCTTATCGCATGTGTGCAACCTAGGTTTGCAACAGCTTGGATCTATCAATAGATGCAGGGCTTGTCCGGAAAGTAATATCACTGAGTCGATTTGAAAAAATTTATTGAATCAATCGTTACAATTCTTTAAAAACTTTCAAAATAGGCTTCTTCTGCGTCGATGCAGCGCTGCCAGCATTCTCTGGAATGTTGCTTGGATCCCCGCTGTCGTCTCAAAATGCTTGCTTTTCATCGGCCTTTTCAGGCAAAGAAACAAAAAAGTCCGTGGGGCCACATCTAGGCTGTAGGGCGGCTGCAGAAGCGTTGTAATGCCGCCCTTGGTTAGGTAGCTATTCACAAGAAAGGCGGTATGAGCAGGGCTGTTGCCGTGGTGCAACTTCCAATCGGCTGCGATGTCTTGTCCGACTCGATTGACTCTTCGTTTGAGTCTCTTGAGAACTTCCACGTAAAACTTGGCGTTGACGGTTTGTCCAAAAGGAACAAATTCATGGTGGACGATGCCTTTGATATCAAAAAAGACAATGAGCATCGTTTTCACTTTGGATTTGCTCATTATTCCGGTCTTCATCAACGACCTCTTCCCAGCCCTTCTTCCTAAAGCAACTTCTAGGTAAGCCTGCTTGATCATATCAAGCGTCTCTTTCGCAGATTTACCGAGTTCCACATAGAATTTAATCGCGTACCTCTGCTCTAATGAATGCTGCATTTTCGACTTGCACTACTCGCGCGAAAATGTTCGTCCTGACTCGCCAGGTGCTCGGAGACAACTGACCAGATGCTCGTTTGTTAGCTTGGAACGCCCTCTACCGAATCCAGTCAGTGCGCGCACACTCCGAAGTACAATCGCGGCGGAAGAAAAGTAGTCCTATTACTTTTCGGACACACCCGGTATCAATAAACATGAGAGAAGAACTAAGAGGCCCACATCCTTATAAATAATAATTCTTTTGGAAGTACTTTCATATAAAGTTTAGCAAACTTAAAAGAACAAATGCAGTTTTTATTGAGTTGAAATCGTTGTAGGCCAGGGTCGTGTCCACATCTCTATCAATAAGAGTTAAAATTTGGGAACAATGATTTTTCCTCCAACGTCAGAAAGTGCCTATCTAGAAAACTGTAGATGACACTAAAAATATGTGCTCGAATTATAATATACGATTACAAACTTACCGATGAGTTCGTCTTAAGATTTACAATGTTTACTGGACTTCATTAGAGACTTCAGGGCGCACAACATTTAAAATTTTTCTAAATATTGTTTTTGAGATGCAAAGTCTTTCTATTAACGGCTGATTACATTAGCCGCAAACATACCGACCGACATTCAGACAAATCAACTGTCTGGCATACCCATTAACAACAATAACAACAAAACAGACAGATGACAAAGGGAGCTGTACATATGCAGACAACGAGGGGATGGGGTCGTACGAAGCGCAAATGAAGAACTTAAATGGCAGACATACAACAGTCAAATACGCGCTAGACACTCGGACCCCACTGGCGTAAGGCTGGGATGTGGCAATTGTGGCAGTATTGCACCCTTAAGCGACAGGCGTGCGAAACGCAATGCATCAGCTGCTTTATGTGCACCGCTCTTCTCCACTCCTCGCCATTGTGGCGATTAAGTGCCGATGACGATGGCAGCACTACCAGCTGACGAAAGCGACGCTGCCTGCGACGCCGGCTTCGACTTAACCTTGAAAAACGAGTCCAGCCAAAGTCAAACTTGGCTGCGGTGGGGTGCAGAGATGCGGGCCAGACGAAAGTCATGAAATGAAATTTTACGATGTTGCGCCGCCGGTGGATGCACAGACGAAATAAACGTGAGCGCCCGAGATGCGTTTGTGTGCGTCTGTCTGCATGCGTGACTGTTGTTGAGTGGGTGTGCTCAGGGGTGGGCACGTTAGACGGTGTCTGAAAGGTTGCTTGCATTCCGCGTACATGCTGTGGCGGCAGCCAGACAGTTGCGGAACGGGTTACGATATTCTTTTCTCATATCAAATCAAATCGAATGCGAAATTGGTTGAAGTAAATTTGCTAACGTGAATTACGACAGGCGTTCGAGTGACTACAATGGCGGCGCTCAGTCAATGCATGCGGCAGAGGGCGGGAAACGCGCACGATTGTGCGTCGTTGGGTACTTGTGGGTGTTCTTTTATGATGCGCGCGAGATTGCAATATGTTTGTGGCATATCTGTCTGGCGTGTCTGCTTGCTATGCTCGTCGTTGATTACGCTGTCTATTTTGTTTGTCGATGAAGAGGCGTCTCTAATGCACATGCCAAATGAACTAGTCTTTTCATAAGTATCTAAGTTTGTTATGTATCTCTCGTGGTATGTGTGAGCATGTGCGGAGTTATGACCATAACTACTCAATGGGACAGACAAGCAAATGTGGACGGACAAAGAAGAACCGTTAGGCAGACTACATGAAGATTAGGTGTCATACATATACGCAAACACAAGCTCACATGCTGACTTTGATATTAGCAGTTTCAACTTATCTGATCCTTATTATTGACGCCGCTCACTGCTGCAAGGACAATATGTTAATTTACAATGCAAAGTTACACAAAGGAATTGAAATGTGCGCGATTGAAGCTGATGAACTGAAAACTTGGAGAACTGGGGGTAAGAAGGTAGTGAAAGACCCAATAAAGATTATATTATCATGGCTTACAAAATAAATTAAAATAAAGGAAAAAATATTTGTATTACATTAGGTGAGGCACAAATTGTCTGTGACGCATGCGACACAATCTAACTAAATTCTTGATTGAAAAATGCTCGCAAAAGCTCGACATTATAATTCTCTTCTTTATTGGCCTAGATACCGCGCCAGTCGTTCTTCCTTTTCGCTGTTTGGCGCCAATTTGATATTCCAAGCGAAGCCAGATCCTTCTGCACCAGGTCTTTCCAAGGGAGTGGAGGTCTTCTCTTCCTTCATCCAACGGGTACTGCGTCGAATACTTTCATTGCTGAAAGTTTTCATCTATTCGGACGAATGAGAACCGTTGTCTCTTAATTCGTTGAGCTATATCAATTCGATCGTATATCTCGTACAGCCGTGGCCAATGCGCAAAAGACTTTACTTCTCAAATGTCTACTCAGTCCAAAGTATCACCTGTTGGCAAGGATTATTCTGCTTTGGATTTGGAGAATGCCATTGTTGTTGTTAATGCTGGTTCCAAGATAAACGAGATTATCTACGACTTCGAAGTTATGACTGTCAACAATGACGTGGGAGGGCGACGACTGTTTGTTTGATGACAGGAAATATTTCGTCTTTCCCTCGTTCATTACTAGACCCATTTGCCTCGCTTCCTTATCCAGTCTGGAGGTAGGAGAATTAACGGCGCGATTGTTGAGGGCAATGATATCAATGTCACCGTCCGTTCCATCGTCACCATCGTCATCGAATGGGGAATCGGGCTCATCCTCGCTTCCCTTTTCAACTCTCGGTATATATCACATCCCGTACGCCCTCTTTAGGCTATAAAAATTCACGGCCCTTCGAACCAAATAAATTAAATTTGGACTGATCGGTAAAAATTACCGAACCCTCTTCGCTATCACGGTGCATATTCACCGTTTTTGCCGTGCTTGCAATATAGTAAATGTTTCGAAATATTTCTCTTCGAGAAGTGTTTTTTTTGTGGTGTTTTCGCTATAAAATTAGGTGAAACCAAGAAATTACGAAAAGTACAAGTTCCACTATCGTCAAGTCTTCCATCTCTTCCAGTCTTTTATATACCAATCATATCCTGAACAATTATAAGTGGTTTGGTTACAGTTTCAAAACTTGTAGGTTAAGAGAAAAGTCTCTTCAAATGCAAAGCATTTTTGTTTTTTGTTTCACTATACCATTTGACACAATTTTCTTTTCGATTCCAGCCCAAACCAGAGCCACAGTCTTCCTTCCTCCCTCTTAAGGCAAGGTTTTCGGACTCAGTCACGGGAAAATTTAAATAAATTTCTATTTGCTACATTGCTTTCGATTAATTTCATTTAAATTGCACCAGAAAAATTGCCTCCAAAAGTTTCGTAATAAATTTACTACAATTTTGATTAGTATATTCTCTCTTGTTGTTATTGTTTTATGTTTACGGTTTATGCTAGAACTAATGGATGACGGCGATTTATTTAAAATGTCGGGTTTGCTAACACCGCAATTAATTTGTCGCAGGTGCGCCGCCTTCACAAGCAAAGCCACTGAACAGAGGTAACAAATCCAAGATCTAAGAAAAGAGAGGAGAAAAAATTAACCTTAAATATGTTTAGCCTAGGGATTTCGGCGACCGCGAAATGAAATTAATTGCAAACGCAAAATGACCACATGTTTACATACTGCAATATTTTAAATATTATTTCTACACACTTTGAGCTTGAAGGCATTTTCATGGAAACTGTCTTAAAGTTTTGCTAAGGGTAGATTTTTAATGAAAGAAAGACGAAAATAAATTGAAATTGTTTAACTTAGAAAGGTAAAATAACTTGTTCATAGGCGACCTTATAATAAGAGAAATCTATTTTTAAGAATATTTGAGTTTCCCTAAATTATCTTTGTAAAATAATAAAGATCCAAAATCTTTCTAGATATCTCATCGGCAGTAGATGTCGCTAAAACCATATGCTGTTTTGAAGCTTTCTCAATTTTTGACCGCAAAAAAGGGTTAGAGTCACGAGAGCGAATATCAATTTGATAAAATAAAGATAAGTTCTTGTCACAATGTTAAAAAAAAGTGAATCAAAGTATAAATTGTTTCTCTACATTTATCGTGCTGCTAACTGGCGGTATATACTGACGCATACTGCTAGGTTTTAAGCACTTTTCTGATCCTCAAGAACTGAAAATTACGAAAAAACGCCGACAAATGAAAGCGTTGATGTTTGCATTATTTTATTTGCAAAAGTAATCTTCATAAGCGCAGCAGCACTCGATTTCACCTCCCTTCTTTAAAGAACGGAAAGCAGCTGAAATATTTGAAGGTCAAAAATGTGCTGCATTGCGAAAGTCACACAGCCCCCCCCACGCCCACGCGTGCACTGCCAATTTGGCTTACAACTCAATAAGAGCTGACCGTTAGCTGCGGACTGGCTCAGCAGTCGCTTAGTCAGTCGTAGTTATTCGAGCATCGCCGACAAGCTTTCATAAATTATTTAAAATCAGTAAACTCAGCAATGTGCAATGTGCATTCACACGTCGCCACACCGAACGGAGGCTGCCGCCAAACAAACCGACCAAGAGACCGAACGACAAAAAGGCCGAAGGCCCAATCCAACCAGCCCCACTAAACGGGAAACTTTGCGGGACTAAAGTGCTAACCGCCCACGCAATCGGCAGGCGCACGAACACATTCACGCCCGCGCGGGATAGACTAAGCAGCAGTGTGCGCCCTCGATTGTTTACCCATTCGTTCGTTGGTTCGTTTGTGTGTGTGTGGGTGTATGTGAGTGCAGCGGCTTGCCTTAGACGTCTGCAAAGTTATACCGAGATAAAAGTTTGGCAAGAGTTGGTGTAAACTTTTATATCCTTCATAAAATTTTAGCTTTTTTACACACTTAACAACAACAATAACGATATTCACTTCATTTTGTGTGACTCATTCCCATAACGGCGTTTTCAGCATATAAATATATTTATGCTCATATAATGGCCTTCCCCTTCCCAAGACCAATGGATGCTTGTTGGTGTGTGCGTGTGTGTTTGCGTAAGTATGTATGTGTGTCGATGATTATTTCACGAGTGTGTGTGAGTTACTTTCACACTCTGCCTGTCTCGCGCGCATCCCTTGCTGAAGTCGGCTTTTAGGCGCACAACACTTCGTGGCTCACTTAATTGAGATTTCTTTTGAGTTGTTCTTGTGCTCCCCTTTTTTTTGCAAATTTCACTAAGCGTTTTTAATTAGTTTCGAAAGTTTTTATGTGCAGGATTTTTGACTCATTTCTCAAAAGTATTTTAGCGTAATGTAGCCTTTAACTACGTCGATTTGGCGTTTTGACGTGAACTTGACTTGCGCTCTTTCAGTGCGGGTGAGTTGAGGTGTGCAAAGTGTTGTAAAATGAGCAGAGTATTTGCGAGTGAAATTAATGAAGATGAAACATGTTTCAATATTGGTGATGATGTTCGTTTACTGTTATGAAATAAGTTTTTACATTTTTATGTCTCGAAGATTATTAAGAGCTCATATAAGGGAGGAGAGAGACGGGAAACACACTTGAAACTAATATTTTATTGAAAAATTTGTAAAAATAAAATAAAATAGATATCAGACGAGTCGAGTAAGACGTGGTGAAATGGGCATCGAAGATGATGCACCACCAGTGGACGCCCAAAAGAGGTTCTTACCGACGCAAACATCAAAAAAGGCCAAAAGATATTTTTGTAAAGTAAAATTGTTCGAGATAGCAGGCACTCTAAAGATATCAACTCTACATCCATCATATTATTTGCGAATATTTTGGGTATGTGAAAGCTCTGTGCAAAGTGAGTGCCTCGCCAGCTAACTTTTGACCAAAAACAATGACGAGTTCATGATTCGGAGCAGTGCTTGGAGATGATCAGGAGTAAAGAACCAGAGTTTTTGCGTCAATATGTGATAATGGATGAAACATGGCGCCTTCATTTTACTCCGAGCTCTAATGGACAGTTATCCGAGTGGACTGCAAATGATGACCCCGCTCCAAAACGCCCATAAAAACGCAATAGTCAGCTGGCAAGGTTATGGGTCTGCATTTTGAGATGCGCATGGAATAATCTTTATTGACTACCTTGAAAAAGGAAAAACCATCAAAAGCGACTTTACATTACATTGGAAAATGCGAAAGACGAAATCGCCGAAAAACGGACGCATTTGAAGAAAAAGAGTTGTTTCAACAACACAATACACCGTTTCAAAAGTCAGTGAAAACGATGGCAAAAACCCATGAATTGTTTTCGCAACCACCGTATTCTCCAGATCTAGGTCCCAGCGACTATTTCTTATCTCAAAAAAATACTCGCTTTGAAGAAATTTCTGTCGAATAAAAAGTTGTTCGCCGAAACTGAGGCCTATTTTGAAATAAAGGACAATTAGTACTAAAAAATGATGTCGAAAAGTTAGAGGGTTACTATAATCAGTGCATCACAATTGAAGGGATCTATGTGGAATAAGAAAAACGAACTTTGCCAAAAAATTGCTTGTTGGTGAGTGCGTTTTACTATGGTGGGTCGGGGGCCTTGCAATTGATCTGTTAGTATCATCATAGATTTGAAAAAGTTTCGAGAAACGCGGAAGCTGACTGACCCTAACGCTTCGAAAGTACAACGGATTAAACAAGAAAACATTGTTTTTCACCATTCTTAAAATTCAATAATGTTTTAGGATCACAAAAATATAACCGATCAATATTTTTCAAATTTCTAGACTAGCTTAATTATAATAGTAATAAATGAAAGCTCCCTCAATGATGAGCTTACACGGTCACATTGTGAAAGACTACAGTTTTAATTTACTGAAATTGAATAAAAAAACTATTTTCGCTCAACGATTCATTTTCATTTCAATTTATGGTATGTAATTTCACATGCAATTAAAAAAGCTCACGAATGCACTCCAATGAGGCCAATCATTTACAGAACAAGTGGCGAAGCGTATGAACGCATAACGGTCAGGCGGTAAATACAACAAACTCAGAAAGCCGATTTATCAGTTCGACGATTTTGGAACGCCGCTTGCTCAATCTTCATCAAATCCAATAATGAAAGCACAAAAAGCTCTTTTGGCAATTTCGCCAAACCAAAACGTTTAAGCGATCCGATTGTAATTGTGGAAAGCCGGCAGACAGATGAACAGACATTTGTAATCATAAAGTATGCATGTGCATGTCCCTCTGCACGTGTGTATGTGTGCATCTTCATGCGAATAAAGCAACCAACGCGCTTGGATTGGCTTAAATGGGCTCAATGCAAATGCAAGTGGACAGTGAAATGTTGAACTGGCGCTGGCGTTGTTGTAGTTGCTTTTAGCGTGCAGCAAAAGCAAGGCAATCGCAATAAAATGCTCACAGTAATGCAGACACACATCCACACACAGTAGACCGGGGTGGACGTCGTGTGTGATTACATTGAAATTTATGTGCATTTGCAATTTCTTTCAGCATCACAAGCTCCAACTTCAATTGCAACTCAGCAGTGGCTGTCGCTTGGATGTGCAGCCGCAGTTTTGATTTCTTCAACTCTCTCGCGCGCTGCTTTCGCACTGCCCACAATACCCAGACGCAACAACTTTTTTCTTGCATTTTGCTTTGCTTTTGCATCTGTTTCCATCTCTTACATTGCATTTTTGTCCGTTACATCCGCAGCTTTAGTCGGTTGCACATCTTGCACATGGGCTCACCCGCTAGATCGTACCGCAGACCGCTCGGTAGGGCAGACTGCCCGCTGCGCTGTCCTGTGGCCGCCGGCTGCATCTTGCTTGCTGGGCGAACCTCTGACGTCTCGGCGCGTCGTGTGAAGTGCTGTGTATTGGTTGATTTGGACTTGAATGCACATTCATGTAGCTCGAAAGCTGCAAGCAAACGTTGCTGCGGCCGCTGTTTGGCTTGTGGTCCGCATTGCGTCCTTGTCGACATCGCGTCTTCGCCGCCTGTGACATTTTGACAGCGCAAAAGTTATGGACAGGATGTCTGAATCCGTACGAACGAAGTCGTGTGCATTTTGCATATGCGAGCGAGTGAGTCTTTGTATGTGTGCTTGTGTGCGCATTAATATGTGTCCCCTCAGAGCTTATTGTCTGCTATCTGTCTGTATGCCTGTACGCCTGTCTGCGCCGCTTTACTTCTACCTTCCAGCGTGTCTGTCCGCATATGCGGCAAAGCTGACAAGTGTCCAGTTGGCTGTCGGTTGTTGGTCGTTGCCGGCCACTGCTGCTCAATGAAGAGCTGCAGTACTTTGCGTTAAGCTGCTGTTGCCAAAAAAATAAATACAAAAACTAACCGCACCATCCAAAAACCAAACCAGTTCAGACGTACCGCAAAGCCAAATGAAACAACCGCCCAATAGCAGAAGTTTTTTTTTTCATTCTCAGCATACGGATGTACCCTAGTCCAGACGTGTTTTACGACCTTATGGTCAGTGCGCCGTAAGAAATGTGATTATTTAAAATGCAGCGAGAGAAGTGTAGCCTCTTCAAGCGTAGCCTGTGAAGCGCTTGCGATAATTTAGTAGCTTTATTCGCTTTTTTCATGCTTTATATTGGGAACACTAGATGGAAATCTTGCATGTTAACACATGTTCGGGCATAGTATATTTAAATTCGAATCAAAGACATGTCTTGCTTATTATTCCATACAACTTTTACATATTGAGAGAGTCTTGGGAACCGTTACACTTATTTATGTTAATAAATTTTAAATACAATGCGAACACTAACGGAACTGGAAAAATATTCACTTTAGCAAAAACTGAGAACATTTTCTTCAAAGCTTTCATAAAAGCTATATTGCTATATATAAAATATAAAAATATAAAAGCTATTGCTATATATAGAAGCTTTCATAGATATTTATCTTGAAGAAAAGTCAAAATTTTTTCTTTGGGATCATAAAAATCACAAAGTTTATCAAAAAGCTTTTGAATTTTTATTAACTTAGAAAGAATTACGTTAATAAAAATTCAAAAGATTATTGACATGACTAATAATTTCAACAAAACGTTTTAGAAAGCTTTAAGCTTAGATATTCAAATGAAAACTAAAAGATATCATAAATCACACATTTAAACAAATCGCTTTAATAAACTTTCATACTATACACAAACAATTGCTAAAGCTTTCAAAAATTAGTCTATTTAAGATGCTTTCAAGAAAAATTTTTACGAAAATTATTTAAGTTGTTGGTGTTATATATGTATGTATATACATATATGTATAGTATATGTTTTTTACAGGAATTGAAATAGTTTTTCCACTCTGAAGTGAAAGCTTTCTTTGTTAAATTTCATTGTTCTGCTTTGTTCTGAAGCAAGCTAAATTACTTCAGCATCAGCTACGAATCTACTATAAATATTATAAATTGTAAAAGCTTCGGTAAAAATTTCGGGTGGAAGCTTCATTCAGAAAAGATTAGGTTTTTTATAATTTCATTTTATTAATCCCTGAGAGACATTAAATAATAGTATTTGTTTTATTTTCATAAATACTTAAAAGCTTAACAAAAGCTTTTAAAATTTGTAAGATGATTGAAGCTCCGAAGCCGCCGTATGAACCTTAACTTTAGTGCATATAACTAAAAAAATACCAATTTTATACATTTTACCATGATTTTCCTAGTATTTACCACATTAAATCACTTTGAAGAAGCTTTCATTGGTTCTAACCAAAACACTTTAATGACTTACATCAATTCGCTTGAGGAAAAAATAAAAAAAAGTACATAAAATTATTGCAAAAATAATTACAAAGTGCGTTGCACTCAAAAACCAAGGTGCATTAAATATAGATCCAGCAATCGGAGTGCTCACTTTCGTCCACACTGATTAAATGCCACAATGTGAATTTGCCTGTGTAAATATATGATTATTTGTAATTTGCCGCCGCCTTTGATTGGCGTTCAATTACAATAAATATAGTCCACCAGCAATTGCAGACCCTCTAAGCGCATCTCTCAACGCACGTGTGTGTACATACATACATATGTATATATATTTGTATTGACCGTCGCCTGGCTCATTTGTCGGCCCTTCTTCCAGTGTCGAGTGATTAAGGCGCATACTTAATTACGGAGGCTGTGGTAACGAAAAATGGCCATGACAGCTTTTAATAAAATTAATAATTGCACTCCATTTGACGTTGTGGTTGTTGTAATCGATACGAGCACATCATTGTCTACGACACGGCAAGCAGCGGTTAAGGGCCAAGGCCGCAATGTATGGTAGAAACTTTGTCTGGTCGGGTATATATTGACAGGTGTGTGTGCAGATAAATTGTTCTTGTCGCTCTAATTGAATGTGCTAGGCATGCTATTAGCGATAATCATGACTTAAATGTGCTACTGTGATATTATTTAAGTGTTGATAAGCGCATTGATGCTTGATTTTTTAAATGCTACAGTGGGTCCATTGCAGGAAAGACATTGTTAAATTTGGAATCAGCTTTTTGCTTCTGTAATGTGCAATAATTTTGAAAGAAGTAAGATGGTAGGTATGATTATATTAAGCTTCCATATCCATAATGTAGATACCAGTCTGGACCACCGAAGTTTAATAACACCTAAGTCTATACCAAAGCAAAATTTACCATCGACTCAAGGGCGGGATGTCAGACTGAGAAATTGAAGCATCGTGATTTTGAAATATAACTTCGAAAGCCTCAGACTAAGTTTAAAACGAAGTCACCTGTGTGTTTTTATTGAGCTCAGAGTGCTTGTTCCAAGCTGTTAATATAAAAGCCTCAATGAAATTTGGAAATAAAAGAAAAGAACACAGTTCCACAGAAGTATAATATTAACGATTTTTCTACTGTCGAACAAAGGAGTTCCACTCTCTTCCAGGCAAAGGAGCCACTCGAAAAATTCAAACTTTTGGACAAAACTGCGTTATTTGCAATTAGTTGATCCTTTCCACGGCAACTTCCATTTCACTAATGGGTCGCTTCGCTTTCAGATATTTTGTGTATACCAATAGGTTAGACAAAATTCTTTTGAAATCACCTGCCGAGGAAAGTCATGAAATTTTTACACTGATTAGAAAGTGAGATCTCTTTCAAAAGGCATATAGTGTAAGAGGGTTTGTGGTATAGACTTAAACCTCGACTCTCTAGTAAACCAAATTGAAGCTAAGTTCTCAAATATTACAGTATGAAGTCAAGGTTTTGACAAAAGCAGGTGATTGCAGCCAGAGAAAACTCAAAAAATACCAAAAAATTACAGGCTACTGTCTGAAACTCATCCACAATGTACTTTTTATTTTCAGCACTCGATTACTTAAGGTCAGTTTCCAGTCCTCAACCTACATTTTATGGATTCAATACTTAAATAATTTTGGTGTTGTGAAAAAAGCCACTTTATCACTGACAATAAATTTAAATTAAGCTAACAATTAACTCGAAGCATGAGAAATACATTTATTCCGATTGATTGCAATGCTTCAAGAAAGGCGCGTCCATATCGCTCCAGTCATTGTCACTTCACACACAGACCGGTTCCATTCACATCAGTTCGTTTCTCCCCTACCCCGCGCATCAAGCAGCCCACAATCGTTTATTATCACTTCGCTTTGTCGTCGAGCACGTTTGACCGTCTGCGATTGCGACTGCGTCTGCGACCTGCCTTGCCATATCTGTCCGTCTGTCAGACAACATCAATCAACTCGAGACAAGACATTCCACTCAACCAACAACGGCCGAACTTGCCGCCGCCGCCGCACCCGCTATGTAGACAACAGCGGACGCACTGAAGGCCAACCGAAGATGCACTCGCACTCTGTTTTGGCGCGCTAAGACGCTATCAACTTCAGCTTTCAGCTTTTCGACATTCGCTTGGGGACTGTTGGGGCTCTTGACGATGCCTCTTCATGTACACTTCAATGTAACTTTAAATTTCACAATTTCTGCTTCATTACTTTTGCAGTTGAGCACAGTAAGTACATAAAAATAAAATTACGCCTACAACAACAAGCCGGTGTTTATGGCAAGTCTATTACTGACACCGTCAGCGTCACTGTCGCTCAATGCGCACACATCTCAGCCTCAATTCACTTAAGCGAGTCGTGCGGACTGCGTCGGAAGATGCAACAATTCCCAAATCAACTCTCTCAGGCAACAACAGTGTAGTCGCAACTTCGGACCCCAAGTGCAGAAATATCAAGCCACAACCTGGAAGGCGTACGCATTTCATACCACACACAATACAACAATAACAAGCAGTACAAAGTAGTTCGCGCATCCGGACACAATGTGGCCGGCTAAAAGACTATTATTTCGTGTAATTGTTTTTGTTTTTCGACGATTTTTTCTTAATTTTTTTTTGGTACTTGCCATTTCTCAAGCTGGGGTTGAGCGCTCCGACTGCTTGTCTCGCCGGCTGATGTCTGCGACTGATGACATTGGTCCATAAGCACCGGCACGTCCACCCTTGTAGCTGTGTGTACGTTTGGGTGTGTGGTTGTCTGGAGTGGCCGTCTGGCGGTGGTTAGGTAATGACGCTGGTGGTGGCTTGCAGCGAGGGTGTCTGCGCTGCACTCAAAAATTCGCCGTTGCAAATGTGCAATGCATTTTTCGGTTCGGTCGTGCTTTTTTGTTGTTGGTCTGCGTGCTACGGTTTATTTTTAAAATTTCCGCAGCCTTTGCCGGCGGCCTATCAATTTTTGACGAGACAATCTCGCGTGGTGCACAACAATAACAACAAACAGCAAGTACAATAATAACGGACGACCGAAAAATACTGGCAGGCGGACAGACAGCCTGTGTGCAAACAGTGCAGTTTGTCTGTCCGTCGTCAAGCGAACTCTGCTCAGACGAAGTTGCACCGCAGCCACCAACAGTCAGCCAAGTAAATTTATGCCTTTGGTTTTGTTTCTTATTGTTGTTTTGTTCACTCCGCTTACTGTTATTGATTTCTTTTATAGCTGTTGTTGTTTTTGTTATTGTTGTCGCTGGTTTTTGCTGCCTGTCTGTGCATAAAATTACGATAAGCCGCGTCAGTGTCTGCGTCTGCAACCGCGACAGTCGGTTTGTGTGCCTGAGCCCCCGTTGTTGACCATTGGACTTGGCTGGGACACAGTTGGTGGCAAAAGTAAATCCCTAAAATGGACATTTCCTTATATTCCTACTACAATAATTCCTAAAAGTTGTCGGAGTACAATCAGTAGTTTGTTCAAAAAGTCCTAAAAGGATTAGAAAAAGAGCTTTTGGGCTTGCAATTTCATCTGCTTACAATAAACGGGATGATATAGATTCAAGGCATAAGTTATATGTATCGTTCGAACGAGTAAATTAGAGACAAGTTTCGCGCCGTGACCATGGCGACTAGATGGACGTTTAATATGAACCTTATTTCGATCTGAGTTGCTAATTAACAACAAAACCATTGGAAGTCAGTTACTTCGGGCGGTTCATGTTTGGGTGACAGGGCTCGGTCTTGCATCTGGTAGAGGTATTGGTGCCGATTATTATTTCAAAAATAAGTCATTGGTGTATTTGTAAATGACTCTTAGAGCTCATGACTACTAGTTGGTGTGAGCCTCTCCTCAAGACTCTATTCTCTTGCCAAATCCTGACCGTTCTGAAAAGGCTGCAAGCAAAGCTGGAGGAAAATATGCGAATATTTCCTATTTTCTCGCCAATTGTGATTAAAATTCATTCAGGGGTTAGGTCATACCTCAAAACGTTAAACACGGCTGCACCTATATCGTCTTCTTTATTCGCGTAGACACCGTTTACGGTACTTGGCGCCAAATGGAGATTCCAAGCGAAGCCATGTCCTTCTCCACCTGGTCTTTCCAACGGAGCGGAGGTCTTCCTGTTGTTCTGCTTCCTCTGCTTCCTCTGGCGGGCACAGCCTCGAAAACTTTCAACATGAGCCACTGTCTTTTAATACGCTGAACTATGTCAATGTCGTCGTATATCTCATACAGGCCATCGTTTCATCGAATGCTGTATTCTCCGTGACCAATGCGCAAAGGAAAATCTCCGCAGAACCTTTTTCTCGAAAACTCGTAACGTCGGCTCATCAGATGTTGTTATCTCCCATGCCTCTGCGCCATATAGCAGGACGGCAATAATCAGGAGTTTGGCTATTGTTCGTCGAGAGAACTTTACTTCTCAATTGACTACCCGGTCCGAAGTAGCACCTATTGGAGTTATTCTCCGTTGGATTTCGAGGCTGACATTGTTGTTGCTGATAATACTGATTCCAAGATAATCGAAATTACCTACGACTTCGAAGTTTTGACTGCCAACAGTGTCGTGGGAGCCAAGTTTGGAATGCGACGACTGTTTGTTTGATGACAAGAGATATATGGTTATAATTTTAGGTTGCACCAATATTCTGCCCTTAAATTTCCTTACAAGAACTTTGATCGATCAGTTTGTATAATGTTTTAAGCTGTAGTAGTCCAATATTGGCCTTTCCGACAAATGAGCAGCTTCTTGGAGAAAAAAGTCGTGTACAAATTGTCATATCGATATCTCAGAAACTGATGGGCTAGTTCACATACATATATAAGTACATGACTAAATCGAGTCAGCTCGTCACGCTGATCATTTTGATATTAGATTGTCAAAAAAGTCTTGCGGTATTTTCGCTAGTTGGCGCTGAAAGCGCGTAGTTCTAGTTTTATTCGTCGCATCGGGTCATGCTATAACTTTTTGGAAAGCTCATTTCACGCGCTAACACGTGTTTGATTGATTGTCATTTCTTTTAAGTCGTTCGTGAGTTATAGCGTCGCAAACATGGAGCAAAATAAAGAGAAAATACGGCATATTTTACACTACTACGATAAAGGCAAAAATGCATCTCAAACCGCCAATAAAATTTGTGCAGTTTATGGACCCGATACAGTTTCCATTTCCACCGCACAACGATGGTTTCAACGTTTTCGTTCTGGTGTAGAGGTGGTCGAAGATGCGCCACGCTCCGGAAGGCCTGTCGTCGAAAATTGCGATAAAATCGCTGAATTGGTCGAAAGAGACAGACATATTAGCAGCCGTAGCATCGGTCAAGAGGTGATCATGAGTCATCAAAAATTCATTTCAATTTCAATAAAAATACCGCAAGACTTTTTTGACAACCCATTATAAACTTTATAGGTTTATTACGCTGGGCATCGTATAAAAAGCAATTATATGCAAATCTATGATGTCTGCAATGATCTTGAAAAGCTACTCCAGGAAATACTTTCATCTTCCTGCCAAAAGCAGACAAAAAAGCTATCAAAATTTAAAGGAACATACTATTTGCATGCACTGTTGGAAAATGAAAATGCTTGTATCTTTACAAGCGCTCGTTCACGTTCACGTCTGACCTGCATATCACACGGTCGCGCGAGTTTTGCTGTTTGTCCGCCTGCTGACTGCAAGCCACGTCGTTTACCGCCCGCCCGCCCGTCCGTCCGTCCGTCCGTTAACGTCGTCATGTCCGCCGCTGGCCATTGGCTGGCCTTTGCTGTTTATATTAAATTTTTTGCGTTGTTTCATGTTTTGTTCCCTGTTGCATTCTCTGCGCTTAAAGCCGGTCAGTTGCAATTATTTGTTGTTGTAATTGTTGCTTGTTGTATGGCACCGGACTCGCAAGAAAAATTGTATTTATAACTTAAAATGCACTTAGTTGCCCGTCAGTTTGACACTTACAAGGGCGTTACAGTTGCCGGGAGCAGATTCAGGCGGCTGCATACACGCACACAAACACAAGCAAGCAAGAAAATATGAAATAATGCCGGTCTTGCAACAAAAGTTGCACTAAGTTATATTTCTCCGCCGTCTCGTAGAGCCCATTTATTCTTTTCACCTATCCATTCAAATACATCAACAGGCATATTTATGTATGAATATATATGCATATGTATGTATGTATATAATGCACTGCAAGTGTCTCGTGCCGCACTTAATCGAATTCAATTCACTTGGAGTCCATCATTCAGTCGGCTCAAATTAATTTCGCTTCAAAAATCTTTACAACTTATCTCAACTAAATGTCATTTCTCCATTGTAATGCAGACAATTTCGCATTTTCCCATCTCCTCCGCCCCGCCAGAGCTTGTGATTACACAGTTTCCTGTCTGTCTGCTCCATTTGTTTTGCGAAACGTGTCTGAAATAAATAATTACGATTTGGTGCTTTGTTGTGCACCATCGGCGGCCTGAGGTTGCAACAAACAAGGTAGACTAAAGCTTTGGCTTAGTCTTTGTCTGCTCTTTTTAGGTTTATAATAAGCTCTCATTAACATATTGCAGACATTGGTACTTGTGTTCTCTTCAATCCTCATTCTTAAAATTGCAGATTTACACGAATTTGACTTTATTCAGAAGTGTGTACTTACAAAAAGGAGCCTTCAATACTCAGTGTAACTTGAAGAAAGATCGAGAATGCTGCATTACGTAAAATAAGTTCAACTCTACAAAACCGTAATATTTATGCTGAGATCTTGCCGCAAATTTAAGCTTACATATAAGCGTAAGTCTGAGCTAAAACCGTTTTCTTTTTGGTGAAGACTACGGCTGTATGGGTATGTTGAAATTTTAGAAGCTTTACCTCGTCTAATTCTTCTTCTTCTTTATTGGCGAAGACACCGCTTACGCGATTATAGCCGAGTTAACAACAGCGCGCCAGTCGTTTCTTCTTTTCGCTACGTGGCGCCAATTGGATATTCCAAGCGACGCCTTCTCCACTTTTTCCTTCCAACGCAGTGGAGGTCTTCCTCTTCCTCTGCTTCCCCCGGCAGGTACTGCAACATGACATAGCCAGCGTAGCCGCTATCTTTTAATTCGCTGAACTATGTCAATGTCGTCGTATATCTCGTACGGCTCATCGTTCCATCGAATGCGATATTCGCCGTGACCAACGCGCAAAGGAGCATAAATTTTCGGCAGAACCTTTCTCTCGAAAACTCGTAACACCGACTCATCAGACGTTGTCATCGTCCATGCCTATGCACCATGATCAGAATAATGAGGGACTTACATTTTTTGGTCTTTGTTCGTCGAGAGAGGACTTTACTTCTCAATTGCCTACTCAGTCCGAAGTTGCACCTGGGGGCAAGAGTTATTCTGCGCAGGATTTCGAGGCTGATATTATTGTTGGTGTTAATACTGATTCCAAGATAGACGAAATTATCAACGACTTCGAAGTTTGACTGTCAACAGTGCAACGACTGTTTATTGATGAGAGGAGATATTTCGTCTTGTCCTCGTTCACTACCAGACCTATTTGCTTCGCTCCATATCCAGTATGTAGAAAGCAGAACTAACGTTGCGGTTGCTGAGGCAAATGATATCAATATCTTCGGCGTACGTCACCAGCTGTACAGTCTTCGACAGCAAAATTATTAAGAGAATTTAATTTAAAAGCAGTGTTAGCCAGGTTCCATCGTCCAAAGAAAAACACTTCTGTTCTATGCAAATATGGCTTTGTGGATATCAGAACATCACAAAACAATCATATATCCTAAAGGCTGAAAGTCTAGGAGGTGTTGTATTTATTTAGAGCCTGTGTTACTATAGACTCAGTCAATCCTCTGAGCTGGTTGTAGCGTCAACCAAGAAGAAGATATGCAAATGAAATTTGTGCTCAATGCGAAAAAACGGCAATACTTTTACGAAGCTTTGGAATCAACATCAGACGTCAGACGTCAGATTCAGATCATTTGATATATTTGCAGAATAAGTTCAGGAGTAACTTTCAAATACCAAACCAACTTCAAACACCTCAACAAGGTCACCTTTGCATCGATTACATCTCTAGCCCAAACAAGCGTCAATTTTGTGGTCACTTAAGACTGGCACTTAAAACCTCAAAATTGTTTCCCAAAAAATATGCAGATTTACATATTTTCTCCAGCAATCCATCATGCAACCCTCGGCACACAACTTTTCTACAACAAACTTAATTTTACCTTTGCAATAGATGGGACATCAAAGATGGCCATTAAGTCAATTGTCTAGCTTGAATGGAAGGAGAGCGCCTCGTGGTGTGGACTTCAGTATTTAGGCTATGCCATTCACGATACTTCGCACACTCATTTTTCAGAAGGCTCAACCTAAAGCCTACAGTTGCCGAGCGGCCATAAATAAGCTGACTGGCTGGCTGGTGGACTGGTGGATAGCTGTGTGGGTGAAGTGTGTGGCCTTGCCTATGGCGTCGCTTGGCGTCGAGTACGTGGCAGACATTGCAAACTCGATGCTTAAGTTTCGCATCACACAGCGCTGCATCACTAAGTGCGCCAGCCACACACACAACAGTAACAAAAGCAACAAACAACAACATGAACAAAGGCAAGCAACGCATCCTTCCAGTGGCTGTCTGGCCTTGCAATAACTTTGTCTGCAGGTGTGCGTGTGTGCTTGCTTTTGTTGCGTCGGCGTGCAATGTTGAGCACTTAAACACACACACATTTATAAGCGTATACATATATGCGCCCCCTCTCGCCGGTGCTTTGTGCGCCTGTGTGTGTGTGTGTGAAAGCGTGTTTGCCTGGATAAGCTACCCCCAACTTAGACGCTGCGCGCAGCAAACACACTGGCATTGAAACGCAGCACCTACACATACATCCAACCATACATGAGTATATATGAGGACCTTTGGATGTGTGTGTGTGAATTTTTAAGTGCCTGTGGACATTGCCGCTGCCACCGCTTTGTGTGCTGCCACTGCTAATGCTGTTGCAACATTGTTGTTGTTATATGCCCGTGATGAACATACACACACATGCATGTGGTTCTCTGCGTGCGACTGTGTGTGTGCATTTGCATGGGTTTGCAAGCGCAATACCGAAATTCCAGCTGTGACCTTGAAAAATATTCCAATCCTTCGTGCAACGATGACGAGACAGGCAACAATATTCGTAATACAAAAAATAAAAACAACAACAACAGCGACGCATATGCCGACCAGCACTTAGTTAAATGGTGGTTGGCTCGAGATGTCTGGCTTGTGTGTTGCCATTACACGCTTTGTTGCTATTGTTGTTTGTCTGATGTTGCTTTTATTGCTACTGTCTGCATTTTTGCCACTTTTCGGCCACGTCTCGTTTACGCAGCTACTTTTTTGTGTTTCCCTTTTTTTTTGCTTTATTGGTTTTAGCTTTGCGATTTTTATTTTATTTGCTTTTCTCGCCGCACACACACGTCCCCCGTCTCTAAAGCGCAATTCGCCCAGATTAATGAGTCCCTGCAGGAAGTTTGCTCGCTTTTAATTGCTGAGAGTGTTGCAAATTGGCACTCGTCTAGTCTTACGCTGAGACTTTCTTCTACACCCCAAGAACTTATACCGAGTGTAATGTATTTATGTAGTATGATTTCAAGAGCTCCTCGTGAGTATAGATTGAGTACTCAATTTATATGAGAAAGTATTGCAATGTTACGATTAGAATAAGAACATACTTAAATAAATCGACTGCATAAAAAAATGGGACGCATGAGCTAGGACTTGTAGAAACGAGAAGCGAAATTTCTAAACGACGGAAGTGTTCGGAGATCATTTCAAAAAGAGTGAGAAAATCTTACACAATGCATGTATTCCCTCTGACAGTTAGGTAACACTTGGTAATATCTGAGAAGTCCATTATAAATAATAACTATTGTTTTTAAAGAGCTTCAATAGATGGTCTTTTGGTTTCATCTGATAATCATGTTGATATTCTCTTTTAGTAGCTTATAGTCTGATATTAATTATTTCACATACTTGAGGTTATGTTTTCTTATTGATTGGTATGATTAACGTTCAAAGGACAATTCTCTCTAATTGGCCTTTTTAATGCAAGCGGCGACTTTCTGACTCAGATTCCGAGAACTTTCCTCCATTCAGACCGTGTATGCTAAACAGCTCCGCAGACATGTCTTTTGTCTGCTTCGTAAAAAGCTCCTCCAGAACATCAATAATATCCAATACGCTCTTTTAAAATTTCGTCCCGAATGATATTATTATTTTGGGAGTAATATTTACTCAAAAATTATAAAAAGCAAGAAAAAACGTTAACTTCGGTTGCACCGAAGCTAAATACCCTTCACAGGTGCATTTCTGTTAGTAACTATGTGTTCAGTTTGTATGGGAGCTATATGCTATAGTAATCCGTTCTAGACAATTTCTTCGTATATTTCATTATTATCTTAGAAAATAACATATACCAAGTTTCGTGAACATATCTTGTCAAATGTGAAAGTTATCCATACAAGAACTTGATTCCGATCGTTCAGTTTGTATGGCAGCTATATGCTATAGTGGCCCGATATGGGCCGTTCCGACAAATGAGCAGTTTCCTGAAGAGGAAATGACGTTTGCAAAATTTCAAAAAGATATCTTAAAAACTGAGAGACTAGTTCGTATATATACAGACAGACGGACAGACGGACATGGCTAAATCGAAATGATCGACATACTGATCATTTATATATATACTTTATTGGGTCTCCGACGATTCCTTCTGGGTGTTACAAACTTCGTGACAAACTTAATATACCTTGTTCAGGGTATAAAAATATGTCCCATAACCATTCTCTGAAATTTGAAGTTCAGACGTTTCGGAGATGATTTTTCCCACTATAAATTATTAACACAAGTTTTTGTGATTTTATATATATATACACATATAAGTATATACATACAGGGTCTGCCAACAAGAATGACATGATGTTTACCGCGGCTTCAATGCCATATATCCATCGATTTATAACGAGTCGAACTGTTCTCGCAATGTGTCCATTCGGACGTGAAACATGAGGCGACGCACCGTTTTCTTAGAAATAGAGATCTTCAACGTCGATGTTAACAAATTCAGGGAGAAAAAAGTCGGTCAAGAATCTGTTATAACGCTTGCAATTGATGGTAATGGCTTAATTTGGAAGACCCGGTGATGCCGATATACTACAATCCGCAAACAGTAAATTTATGAGAATACAAATGCGTTTCCTGAACCACAAGAGGATTTAACTCACCCGAATAGCGACAATTTTGTGCGTTGACGAAGCCATTAAGCCAGAAATGGGTCTCATTTGGGAAAATAATTTTTCGAAGAACGTGATTTACGTAATAATCTGGGACGATTTCCAAGCGTCCAAAGTGAAACATGACATGATGAAATGACAAACCTTGCCACATCCGTAAAATGACAAGGCCGCAACGAGCTGCAAAATCACGCCTCCTCTATTGGTGGATGCTGTAGGTTGTAGGTTCCGTGAGTTCAGCAAGTAAGCATAAATTCTGACAAAAAAGTGTAACTTAAAATCACTGCCTTAAGGCCGTCGTTGTTTTGCTGTTTTTTTCCGGAACACTTCAAAGATTTAGTGACTATGTATATAGTGCATAGTTGATTTTCCAAATCAAAAGTCACACAATGAAGATGGAACTACATATTTTATTGACAAATCAGAGCTTGCCAATAGATGTTCAGTAGAACTTCGACTACTTTTCTTCATAACTCAGACTGACATTAAATTTGGTACCATGGGGCTGAAAGAACTGCGATACAAAAAATTGTGAAGAGGAGTTCTGTGAAGAATTTGAAGCAAAAGGAAATACCAAATCACAAGATTTTATAAATTAAAATAATTAGACAAAAATACCGGACCCAGGCATAATGAAAATTCTCAGACAGAAAAAATGTCAAACAAATTTTAAGTTCATCTCCTTTCTGAATTTGAGGTTATGTATAGGAAAGCAAAGCTAAGATATATCTTCGCTTACTTTTTTATTGGCGTATTCACTCTCTTCCATGCTTTCCTTAAATAATTAATTAGAAATTTCGTAGATTCCTACCTTGGTGATAGTTAAAAACCCAGAGGATCACTATTTTGGAAACGGAATGTCTTACATAATATCTTCAAAGCCGGATCTAGAACACAAATTAATTCTAAAAATAATTTGGAATAAAGACTCAAAATTGTGAGATCAGTTTCTGGGTAGGAAATATTATCCCCAAATATTATAATTAAACGATCCACAAAACTTCAAAATACAAGCAGAAAATACCAATGAAATGTATAAACCATAATTCCCTGAAATTATCCCTGCAATTGTTCGATGGCGTTAACAAAGAATGCTGCAAGCAACGACTAAAGCCACCAATTTATCACCTGATCATTTGAGCAGTTTATTAGGTCTGCATCCAGCGGCTGCTTTGTGAGAGAAAAGTAGCAAACAAACGGAGCAATGCAAACGCAACGCTCTGCGGCACCTTAATTGCTTGATGAACTACTCGATGTGCGCGCCATTTGCGCCCATTGGTGCTTTCTTCTGACTGCCGAGAAGCTTTGATGTCAACGAAAGACGACGCGGCAGCGGCGGCGACAGTTCTTTGTGGCAAATCACTTTTTGTTTGTATTCAACTCCAAACTTGGTAACAAATGCAACCGCAGCGTTGCGCCGACAAACAATGTCTGAAGTGCAACAAAAGCCAGACGCTACAACAACAACAGTAAGAACAAGCTGAAATCGGTTATCCACGACGACGGTGACGACGACGATGACGAAGACGAGGCTGACTACTGCCATTGTTTGCATTCAGCGTGCTTGCAGCTTTCGAAGCTGTTGGCATTGTTGCTGCACGCTGGGTTGTGCAACGTGCATCGGGCAACATGCATTGGAAATCGATGGTGGTAAGGGGTGGCTGCTTCCCAGACGCACTTAATGTACCGCACACACATACATACATTCGTATGCATATGCACTGTGTGTGTGTGTGTGTGTGTGTTTCTGTGTATGGTTGCATCAAACGAATATTTATGGACGGTGGCACGCAGAGCGTCTGCTTCCTGTTCTGCAGCGCTGCCTTGATTTTGTGCCTCGCTGTGCTTCTGGCCAACTGTCTGGCTGAGTGGCTGCTTCTTTGCTGTTTTTTGCTGAAATACTTTTCGTTTCAAAAGCTGATTTTGTTTTTGTTGTTGTTTAGTTGTTACAACGAATTTTGTTGTTTTATTTATTTATTTCCACTAAGGTGAGTTATTTTGGCCTTCGGTGTTTTCGTGCCTATTTCGCTGTGCTACACATACACACACACACATTCAATCACATATACATATACAACCGTATCCATGTGTGTGTGTGTGTAAGCATATTTTGCATACCGAAAAAATATTTGCCGGCGGACACATCGACAAAACGGCAAGAGACCGGAAATTTTTGCCACATCAGCAGGCGGGCTGCATACACACGTACACACCTATAAACATGTATGCTGATGTATCGATGTTTGTCGCTCAGCCTTGCTCTGGTGAGGGTGATGCCGTAAAAGCAACCAAAAAACGGAGTGTAACCGCCACAGACGCGCCAAGCAGCGGCAAGCAGTGTTGTGCCAAAGGCCAGACGCCTTTGTTGTTCATATACAACAATCACAACAGCAACAACAACAACAATGATGGCAACAAATTGCTATCAAGCCACCACCATCAGCTGTAGTAAAGCTCAATCAGCCCGGAATTGGTGACGCGCTGTGAGACCATGGTGACGCCGGCGGTCGCCAAAAACAGCAACAGCAACAGCAACAACAACACTAAACTATGCAATAAAACGAAAAGCTTAGCGCTGAATGCTGCTCAAGTGAAGCAAAGTGCAACGCTGGCAACAAGAACAACAACAGCCACACGGCTGAACTAAATACGTGTGTGTGTGTGTGTATGTGTGCTTGTACTACATGTGCGCTTGTGTGTTCTACGAAGTGCAGACAATAAAAAATCGCAGACGTCAACAACGTCTGGTTGCATTTTTTCGCATTTCGTTTTATTTATTGTTTTTGTTTTTGTATTTTTGTTTCGTGTTTCGTGTTTCGTGTTTCTCCTTTTTCAGCGCTTTTTTGTTTGCTTGCTACTTTACACTCGCACTCGCCCGTTTGTTGCTGTTGTTGTCGCTGTTGTTATTGCTACCGTGCCGCCGCTGCTAATCGCTGCTGTTCATATTATAGCAAATAACTCCGCCGTTGTTGTTGTTGCAATTGTTGTATACATTACTCTTGTGCAATCACAACGCTGACGTGACGAAGGCCGTCTGGAGTCGAGATTTTATTTTATTATTATTGTTTATTTATTTGCATTTTTTCTCAATGTTTGTTGTTTTTCTTGTGTTTTTTGTTGTTGTTGTTTTTTATGTGCTCTACTGCTCTCCCTTGGCGCGCTGGGCTTTTATAGACGCGGCGGCTTCGCGTGTTTGCCATTAAATCGTGGACGACGCCGCCGCCGTTCTCCGTCCGTCGTCCGTCGTCCGTCGTCCGCTTGTTTGTTGCTATGCCTGCATATTTGCCTTTATGACGCTTTGTTTGTTCAGCGTGTCTGCATGTCTGCCTTCTAGTTAGCAGCAATCGAATCGAAGTCTTCGAACTTCTGCGTCAATTCACCCAATGCAAATACGTTCATACAGACAAAGAGACATAAAGACATACAGACACATTTGAAAAGACATTAGAAGATTGTCTTTGAATGACTTTTTAACAAGGTGCAAGCCTGCAAGCTTAGTTGACCAATGTGGTTGAGACCTGTAACCCGAAAAAATGTTGGAGAAGTCGAGAAAGTTTTTTAAAATTCAACCACCTGAACTTCTTGATTAGATCTCCATATCATATACGAGTTTATCTTCCTTTTACTTTTTTTGTACAATAAGATGGTTTGGAAAGACTGATCCACAGTCAATGTGAAACCTAAATCCAAACTAGAGTTTGTACCGTGGTATATGGATTACTTTTTAGAACCAATATTACTTTTCTCTGTCATTGTAAGACTACTTTTTCATTTGGGCCAACTTCTTCGTATAAAAACTTGTGCTGAAGCAACCATCGTGATTGTAAAATGAAACCCGCGCGCTTCCGAAAGATATCGTCAGTTTCCGATCATTTTATTTTTTCAGAATGACGTCACACTTCGGAAAGAAAGTCGGACTTTCCACAGTATGGAAGCTGCCGACATCGAGAAAAAGCATCTCAAAAATTCTGAAAGCAATTGGGAGGTGGCTTTGATCTTTTGGAGCATTCACTAAATGCGGAAACTCGGCTAAGCTTCGAGTATTAAGTGCTATTTATATTTGAAACTAAATTTGAAAGAATTGCACGAAATCACGATACTTATTCTTCTGGTCTTGATACTTGATATAAATGACAATTCCAATTAGAAGAGGCCAGTGAACGCGAGTGGGAGAAGATAGAAGATAGCTCTTAGGATGGTCGGATGTTTTGCAGCAATTATTTGCAGATTTTTTTCTCCAACAATTCACTGCCTTAAACTCCAGGCCCCGCTTTACTCTCTAAGTCCAAGAAAGAGGTGGAAATCTTTAGATCGTTTCAGTTCCGCAGCCAATTTCCAAAGAAGAATTGCTTTAGACCATACATACATAGATCAGAAAATTCTGAACCAAGCGGCAATCAGTGCGACCGTTAGAAGATGTGTTGAGAAATCATTAAAAATCGCAACATATTTGAGATGTGACTAGTGATCTCTTAATGTATGCAATGAAGCAATGAGAGGAAAAGGAGTCACTGAGATGAATTACAACAAATATTATACTTCAGAAGAGTAACTCTATAACTAACGGAGCTACTGTCACTCACCGACGAAACACGAACTTCCCTACATACACCAAATCAATGACAAAAGTGTATGCGATTTCACTCCCTGCAAAAAGCCAATCATAACCCTTTAGCCCGGTATCCATACAAACACACAGATATGCGAACTCCTAGTCACATGCACCCGCTTGGGTATATCGCACCCACGAAGTTGCGGCAGTCACTCAAGTTGCCTTATGTCTGAGGCTTTAATTGTTTGCCGAGTTCAAGACGTCTGACAACAACAATAACAACAATTAGAGTCAGCGCGAACAATGGCAATTACTGCAAGTCAACGGCAAAGTGGGGAGCAACTCCATTGTTACCGGCGAATATTCTTGTCCTACGAATATTGACTGCCGCCGCTAAATTCAGTTGGCTACTCCAACACAATTGGAACTGCTGCTGGTGTCGTAAGTAGGTTGGCTGGCTGTATTCAACGCCTCTTCACAGCCAAAGCCTAGCGCTAGTTGTTGTTGCTGGCACCAGTGCCGTTACGTTGGTTCCCATATGTGTCATTTGAGTTCCGTAACTGCCATAGGAGCACCTACTTTCAGCTGTCGCAGCTGCCGACGACGTCGAGACTGACTTTGGCAACTATTTACTCAGCCACACGCACGAGCACATACACTAATGGATGCATAGCGGCGGCTCATATGCATAACAAAGAGAAAAATGCGCCGAGTCGTCGGGCTTTGAAGTGGCCCATTGAGAGGGTTGCTGCCATTGGTTTGTCAAACTACCAACCACCACCTTCTTGATTGGGTGGGAAAGCGAGCGATCTCCATTCATACAGTTACTTGACGATTGCATCGCTTTGCGGTCTTTTTATTGTCGCCTTGCCGCAAAGTTGCCGGGGTAGCCCTTTTGCTACATACAAATACTTGCACGAGGTCCGTTTGTGAACACGTGGCTCTTTGCATAAAATGTATCTTCTGCAATGTAAGCCAATATAAAGTTTAGCGAAGTCTTCATTTTAGGGTAAAGCAGCGGTCAAGTAGGTGAAGTCCGTTGTTAAACTTTGACCGGTCGAGGGTTTGAATGCCGATCGGTACGATTTATGTAAAAACTGTTTATTCTTATTGCAAGCATTATTATTCAGTCTGATCAGACCACCACGATACCACTTTGTTGTCTTGAAAATAATAGATCTTCTGTAAGCCTGAAAAAGTAGTTTATCATGGAAATCGGCATTAACACCAACAACAATATCAGCCTTAAAGTCCAGCGCAGAATAACTCTTGCCAACAGGTGCTACTTGGAACTGAGTATCCAAATAAGAAGTAAAGTCCTCTCTCGATGAATAAAAACCAAACTCTATAAGTCACTCTTTATTCCCGTCCACCTCTATGGAGCGGAGCCATGTAAGATGTCAACATCTGATGAGTCGACGTTACAAGTTTTCGAGAGAAAGTTTCTGCGGAACATTTATGGTCCTTTGCGCATTGGCTACGACGAATATCGCATTCGCAATACCCGCCGAGGGAACCAGAGGAAGAGGAAGAGGAAGACCTCCAGGTGTGGAGAAGGATCTGGCTTCGCTTAGAATTTCGCATTGGCGAAAAGAAGAAGCGACTGGCGCGCTTTTGTAAATCCGGCTATAACCACGTAAGCGGTGTCTACGCCAGTAAAGAAGAAGAAAAAGCCTGCAAAAGCATACTAACTAACTGAAGAACTTCCCATTCAACTCGAACCCTCTCATAGCTTAAAGTTTGGTCTGACGGCACCATATTTTACTTCGGTTATTCTCAGCCTCAGGTGTCATGCAGTGATCTCATCAATCCATATTTTAGAAATGATTACGAACCTCGGGAATACATCACTCAAGCGTCTTTCGATTCTCTTTAGCGTTACATCTGAAGTATCGCAGCACCCTGTGGGAGCATATTTCTGCCTTGTTGTTTGTTTTATCAAGCTACCCTCGCATGCCTGTACTTTTATCTGCTCGCCGCTAAAACTTTCTCAACTGCGGGGTCGCCCAATGAATGGTGATTGTTAGATTTTATTGTCGTCTGAAGGCAGTGGACCAATTTGCGCACCCAGTTGGACATTAAAATGTAGAAACAATTTTAAAGTGTTCTGCATTCAATACAGTTACTAAGTCATTTTATATAAAAATTATATCAAAATCTCAATTTTCCCTTAAAGCTCTGCTCATATGTCTCAGCCGCAGAAAAAGTAGGTTCATCAACGCACCCTCTTGGTTCTGCACTGACACTTCTTGCTGTTCAACGCAGACAATATTTGTTGTTATTGGCATTGTTATTGTTGTAGTTGCTGTCTAATGGGCGCATTTTGCCACCTTTGTGTGGGCTATGTGACATCTGAATTTGCCATCCACCTCATATAACTGTAATGTGAAGGATGTTGTTGTATTGGGTGGGCGCGCGTGTATGCGTGTGTGTGTGTAATCGCCTTTGCTGATTTGCATTTGCACGTGGCGTTCATTTTCGATTTTATTGCGGCGAGACGTTGAATTCATTATCGCCCGCTGTCGCTTTTGAGGAAAAAATGTGGGCAAATGCAAAAGTTCCAAAAGGGTTGTATTGTGCTTAGGCACTAAAGACCGCACGGAATCGATAATAATGTGTGGACACACACACATATACATGCATACATACACATACTCTATTGTACTACACATTCATATTTTATATACTAACAAGCGGTGAATTGAATTTGCCCACCACTGCTGCTGTTGCCATGCGGAAAAATGGCTGAGAGAGGAAGTGGGCAGATGTGATATGAGACTTGAAGTCGGAAAGTCACGGAGGGGAACATAAAAACAACATCGAAAGCTAAAAACAAGAACATTTTTAAATATAATTATTTTTTTCAAATTATAAATATTATTTATTTTTTCAAAGAACCGTTGCTTTTAAAAATTTCATTCATAAATAATTTGCAATCACTTCCAAGCAAACTACAAGAAATACATTCAAAAAGAGAACAGTGATTTTTTTCCTTCCTTGACTGTCAAAAATTTCCTATGTGAATATCAGATGAATGCAAAACTCGCACACCATCCAGCCTGGCAGCCTGGCAGCTTGGCAGTTTGGTATTTACTTTTGTTTACCAGACATTTCGCCAGTCAGCCCATACTCGTAAAAGCTATATTTGCATTTAAATGCGAGCGTGTGAGTGTGTGCGTGTGTGTGTGTTTTGTGGCAAGAAGTCAGACAGCCACGAGACGCTGGCGATGGGTGTGTGCGCATCAATTGCGCTCATCGGTGGAATGAGTCAAATGCAAGGTGATGAGGCCAGACGATGTTGAATTGCATAAGGTCATCAAGGGCACTGCAAGGGCTGAGGAGTAATAATCCGAATGCTTACACAGTAAATATCTTTGATGTCATTCGTTTTTATGCCGATTCATTTGCAAACTAAGGCGTACGCCTTTTTAGTCTTTGGTCATAATACGAAAACACCAATACACTTCCCACTCTTCACAGGAAAGAGAAAGTAATGATAATAGAGTAGGAAACTGCTTATCTATTATCAGAGAATAATGGTTTCAGGTTTTCTAATTCACTTAATTTAGCCTTTTCAACAACCGTTTGACAATAGTTTCGTGAATCGATACAAATTTCTTCGTGAATATGTCGCAGAATTCGAAAAGAGATGCTGAGTCGCTACATGAAGGCATCTCACAAGAAGCTGGAATAATATGTGAATTTCTTCCAAAGCATTTCTATTTTTAGAGTTTTTGAATATTTTCCCATCTTTCAGTGATCACATAGAAGTTATGAAGCGCAAGCGCAAACGAGTTTTATAGCATACTAGTATATTTCTCTGAATGCAATATAACAGTGTTTTAGCTATGATTTTCCAAAATATGTGAACCAATACTGTAATAGTGGCTTAATGAGGTGCGTCCATTGAATGATATTAACAGAGGTTGCAAACCTATTTATTATTTCCGAAGAAAACTGAAGATTTTGTGAATTATACTGAAGCTTTGGTTCCTCTTTGTAAAACACGGTTCTTCCAAGATTTCAGGATCAGCGGAAGAACTTCATTTCTATGACATATGTTCAACTTAACACTAAATTTAGATCCCGCTAAGCCGCGAATACTTGTATTCACGTTATCTAGGCCATAGACGGTCCTTTGAATATGATTCGTCCAATTCCTTAAGGGGTTACATGGGTTTCCTTGGGTAAAAAACAGCCTTTTTTCAACAATTTTTTCATATAGAAAATTAAATATTTTAAACAAATATTTTATTGTTAAAAGCATACACTATTAACAAATAAATTTTGAAACTTTTGGGAAAAAATATTTTATACTTTTTACTACTAACTAGAGAATTATATATCTGACTTCTTAGTTGGCATAACCACCTCCAAAAGCAGATTCTCTATTTATCTTAGCAACACAAAGCACATTGCAAAACACATAAAATGAAAGAAGTTATTACACAGCTCTACAAATACCATTTTTTTATTTATGTTGCCCTGGATATCTTGGCAAATGTTGATGCTTTTAAGTCCCCAGATTACGACCTTAGGTAAGGTTAGGTTAGATGGCTGATCAAAGATCAAACGTAGACTAATAATGTAGTCCTTTGTGATGCCATTGAAAAAGAACTCCCCTGTTCGAACTTACAGATTGGCGAAGCGCTTTGTAGCCAATACATAGTTACACAGACGCTTAACTTCAACACCCGCCAGTTCGGTGGGATGTCCAAAGGTATGCGCCCCCAAGTGTCTGAGTCTTGACCTCCCAAACGCGGGACAGTCAAGCAGGAAGTGCTGGCTTGTTTCTACCGCATCTTCTTCCAAACAGCTTCTACAGTCGGCATCTGGTAAGATACCCATTCTTACCGCATGTAAGCCAATAGGACAGTGGCCTGTTAAGAGTCCCACTAATAATGAGAGGTTAGCCTTACTGAGGGCCAAGAGATCATTAGATCTCCTGCGATCTATTCTGGGCCAAAAGGCTTTAGTAACCGCACAAGTACCGATGCTGGCCCAGCGTTGGACGAGCATCCGCGTGGCCCAGCTATCTAGTAGTAGAACACAAGAAGATGCAGGAGCACCGATCCGTTCCCATTCTACCGATAATGATTCTAGGGTGCCTTTCCTTGCTAACTCATCAGCTTTGCAATTACCTGCAATTCCGCTGTGGCCCGGCACCCATACCAGTCTAATCACAAAAACTCTAGCTGCTAGAGTTAGCGATGTTAGACATTCTTCGACCAACCCTGAACGCACTGTGAATGAGTTCAGGGCTAGTATTGCCGCTCTACAATCTGAGTGAATGGTCACTCCTCTGAAGGTTGATGCACTCCGTAGTCGCAAATCTACTGCTACCATGATGGCTGCGACCTCAGCCTGGAATACACTACAATAGTCGGGAAGTCTGAAACAGGAGTTGATAGAGAGCTCCCGACAGTAGACCCCTCCACCAACCTTATTCGTGAAAATATTGAATGCAGTGAACGATTCAACCAGGAAGTGATAGAGATCGTCATACAGTCGGAGATTATGCTGGACCTTGAAAAGATATTGTCACCAAGAAAATTATAAAAGAAAGCCTCATATGGACGACATTTTTCTCAATAACCCTTTTTGACAGATCATGCGTGGGTTGTATCAAGCTGTCATGTAGTTTTTGTTCAGTATTGTTAAGCCTTTCTTCATGGAAAGACCTACGCCTAAATGACGTTCACAAATCGTCCAACTTTATTACAAAAATACACTTTCTACAACGAATGTGTTTCGCTCAACTTATGGTCAACATAATCGGCCTGCTGAGGGTACTTTTCATACCATCACCCATCTTTTATTATTGCATAATTTTCGACCGATTAGACCACGTTCAGCACGCAGTGAAAAAATATAATATCCGTAGAGTATACACGAAGACCGTGGAGAGTCAATTCGGCGTGGTTCGCAGCAACTCGGACTGACGTATAGCACGACTTGGTGCATTTTACATTGAGATCTTAACTTAAAACGTACAAAATACAGCTTTTAAAAGAACTGATGCCGCTTGACCGTCTCAACTAACATTGCTTCACTCTATGGGGTACTGAAAAGTTAAAAGAAGATCCGACGTTTCGTTCTTGAGCCAAATTTTTTTCAGCGATGAGGCTCAATGTGTATGTAAATAAGCAAAATTGCCGCATTTGGGAGGACGAGCAGCCTGAAAAGATTCAAGAGTTGCCATTTCAGCTAGAAAAAACAACATTTTGGTGTGGTTTGTGGGCCGTTGGATTCATCGGCAAGCATTTAAAAGATATAATCTCAAAAAATAAATGCCAAAGAAAGTTCTTTCGAATGATAATAAACATTCCGCATTAAATTTGAAGTTTCTGTGTTCTTTCTTTAAAAAAGTACGGAACCTTGGATTGTTGCATGTTTTCTGATTCTTGTAGTGTAAAACGGAAACAAAAATTAAAAAATAGACGAAAAGAACCATTAATTGTGTCATAAGCTGTGGGCTCAAATACATATATCCAAAACGATCGCATATCTATGGCAACACTGCAGACCAGTGTAATTTATGCTCTAACTGTGAATCTCAAAAAATTATATATAAAGAATAGTTTATGCAAAATCATGCAACTATTTACAACAATGTTGCATATTCGAGCAGCAGAGCCTAGCAAAAACCGCCGCACATATAAGTTAAAGCAAATACAAATGTATGTATGTATATAGTTGGTGTATCAGCAGCGTGATGTCGGCAGATCAAAAGCGCAAACAGTGCGTAAATTGCATTGCATTTTTTCATTAGTGATATAAGTTTATATATTTTGTTGTTGTAACTGTCTGTCAAATGCGCACAGTTGAATAGAATGTGAAATGAAACAAAAAGGAAGAACAAAAAATATACCGAAAACAAGCATAGCGCCGCAAAGCACACTAGAGTAATGTCAAGCAAGACCAAAAAGGCGAATAATTTATTTATGTTGCATGCAGCGCGTACAAAGGGCCTGCAACAAGCTCACAATGCAGTGAGACAATTGCTGTCATTATATATCAAACAGACAAGCGGTGCGACAATTAGCCAGACGCTTGGGCGCTAAAGCGCAACGCAAAGCGACGGGGTGAACCTCCACAAGTGAGAAGGGATACGCCCGCACAAATTGGTCTCCTACTGGTAGATTTGTCAATGGTAGTACAACTATTTCTTTAGGAATGGCAACTTGATTTGCTTTGATGCTGAAGCCGTACTTCATTAAAAGTTATCTTAAAGTGTCCCGAATTCAATTTTTACGAAAGATGCTTCAAGTTTTGTACGAAGGCAGCATGGGTTACGAGAGATAAATATTGGATAGTCGAAAAAGGCTTTTCGTATTTTGTCAATAAATGTCGTTGCAGTCGTATATCTCCAGTGCTACCAATCACATTGTGTCTTACCATATAAGGTTGGAAAATTGAAAATATTGCCATCTGCTTGACATTTTAAAGCGAAAAAGTATAGGTTAAACCATGTCATACAAAGATATTAGTCTTTGAGCAGTGTTGCCATCAGTTTAAAAATTGACACAATAAAAGTCTATAGTGGGAAATCTAGCTTAAGAGTTGTTCTTTAGGGGGTAGTCGAAAGAGTATTTTCGTATTTCTAATCAATTATTTTTCTTATTTTTTTATATTTATAATGAACTTTAATGAACCAAATATGTACCATTTTGGTCGACCACTTTTTGCCATTTTACGCTAGAGACATTATTCCATCAGTGTAAAACTTTTCTGGTTTCTTGGCGAAAAACTGCGACAAGTAATTTTCACAAGCTTCGCTTGAAGTCAACTTTACCCCATTAAGGGAGTTCTGCATTGACCGAAACAAATATTAGTTCGTTGGTGCAAGGTCAGGGCTATATGGTGGATGCATCAAAACTTCCCAGCCAAGCTCTCCCACTTTTTACCGAGTCATCAAAGATGTGTGTGGTCTAGCGTTGACCTGATGGAAGACGAAACCCTTTCTGTTGATCAGTTCTGGCCGTTTTTTTCGATTGCTTGCTTCAATCTAATCAGTTGTTGAGTGTGAAATGTGGCACCAATCGTTCGACTAGGCTGGAGCAGCTCATAGTGGATGATTCCTCTCCAATTCCACCAAACACTCAGCATTACCTTTTGAATTGTCTATCCTGGCTTTGCCACCATTTGTTGATCTTTACCATGCTTGGACTATGATCTTTTACACACATTATTGTCGCATTTGATGCACTTTTCGTCTCCTGTTACCATTCACTTCAGAAATGGTTCGATTTCATTTCGTTTCAGCAAAAAATCGCAAATGTAAATTCGGTCCATTAAATTTTTCACAGAATATTCATGTGGTACCCAAGCATTGAGCTTCTTTTTGATGAGCTTCGTTTGATGATGAATGGTAAGTTCCTTAGCAATGTCATGACTGCTCATGTGAAGGTCCTGGCCAATCTTTTCTATAATTTCATTGACTTTTTTAACGTTAGGTCGAACAGAGCGAGGTGCATCTTTCACATCGAAATTTCCAGTACGGAACCGAGCGAACCATTGTTGTGCTACACGAATTGATGCAGCATTGTTCCTGCAAACTTCACAAATTTCATTGGTGGTTTCTTTGGCATTCTTCCCCTTTTTTATACAAAAAATTAAATATATAAAATATAGCGAGAGGTGATATTACTCGAAATTCCTTCGTACATTTTACGAATTTTGTGGTTTAAAAATCTTTCATAGGTTAAGAGCTTTGTTAAATATGATATTTTACGCGGCTCGTACAACTTTTCCTCTGACTAAATATCACTCAAACAACGAATGTTATTTTTTTGAAGAATTGTAGCAAGTTAGGGATAACTTAGGAACGTGTGTATATCTCGAAAATTTCCAAGTATTTGTGTCCACTAAAATTAACTACTTTATCGTCGTACACGCATTTGAATAATCTAACATACATCTAACACATGTTGCACATTCAGTGTATATTTGAATTCACATGAGATTGATGATCATCTGGACGTTTGTCTGCAATGCCACTGAAGTGACCGGCGTTATCATGCAATGCAGTAGCTTCTCGTTGTGGCAGGCTGCGAGTCTGATGGCCCACGGCATTTCTACAATTGCCGCTTTGCACTGGCATTTGCTGGTTTATGTCAGGCTTATCTGATGGCCGCGTGAATAGTAGGTTGTCAGTGGCGCAGCCAGACATTGCCGTGCCGCTCAGGCAGTCACTCAGGCATGCGGCGCTGTCAGCCATCAATACAAGCTGCCACTTCACTTGCGCTTACCGGTTTGTTGTTGCAGCCTTTGTTGGCTTACACAATATTTGCAAATTGCCTGCGATTCCTGGAAATTTCGCTGTTGGTGTTAATTCAATTATTTCAATGCGTTTCTTCGGCGCTGTTGGACATTCACGAAGATTTTCAAATGGCTCTGCCGCTGGACAGTGGCCGACTCGTGCAAATGTGGAAAATATGCAGCGCTACACCTCTGAATGCATTTATAATTTTCTCTTCACACCTGAAATCGTCATCAATCAACTTCACTCAAGCATGGCGGCAAGCCTCAGACATGCGCGTGTCATTATGGCCGGTGCGTGAAGTCTGAGCCGGCCAATTTCAATGCTACTGCCTACTAACCGCTGCTCGTTATTGTGCAGTTGAAAATGGAAGGCTTGCACTTTCGGTAATTAAGAGTCTGCTCACGTCCGTCTGACGGTCTGCCAATAAGTCTGGTATTCGCGTGACAAGCAGCTTTATTCATTTGGGTCAAAGCTTGAATATAAGCGCAGCATAGTAAGTGGAGACAGCCCATTTACAAGTAGTCCAGATTTAACTGTTGAAAAGAGTTGATTATTCTTATGTGTTACCGAAGCTGTTATTCCTTAATTAGAAGGTAACATTTAATCCACAGTTTCATAATTCTCATACATTCAGTTTGAAGAACGCCTATTGAAAAAAGTATGCTTAAAATCTTTACTTTTCTCAAGGCCTACAAAATGTTAAGCCGTTCTCCAGGCAACAAAAACTTATTAACTCTCTCACGGTACTCAAAATGTAGATAAATTTAATAAAGGAATTGATTCTGACAGAACAGGGAGAACTGGATATTACTGATGAAAGACCTTTGTTTGACATATGAACAAGAGCTTGGTTGCTATAATCGGTTCATTGTGTCGAAAAAATTTATGAAAACAAGTAAGGAAGGCTCAGTTTATACCTCGATTAGTTTTAGGTTATACAAGAACCAAACAAAACTTAACTTATACCCTGTACACTATGTTGCGAGAGTATAAATATTGAACACTTGATGAAGGGATATGTTCTGGGGGAAAGTAATGAGTTAACAACATGACCAGTAAATATGCAATGTGTACTACAGTGTCCGGAAAGTACTAAGACTGAGTCGATTTAAAAAAATTTATTAAACCAATCGTTACAGTTCTTTAAAAACTTTCAAAATAAGCTCCTTCTTCAAAATGCTTGGCGTTCATCGGCCATTTCAGGCAAGGAAACAAAAAAAGTGTGGGGGCGTCACGTCCGGGCTGTAGGGCGACTGCGGAAACGTTGGTATGCCGCCCTTGGTTAGGCAGCTGTTCACAAGAAAGGCGATGTGAACCGGGTCGCTGTCGTGGTGCAACTTTCAATCGGCTGCGATGTCTTGTCGGACTCTCTTGATCCTTCGTTTGGGTCTCTTGAGGACTTCCACGTAAAACACGGCGTTGACGGTTTGTCCAGAAAGAACAAATTCATGGTGGACGATGCCTTTGATGTTAAAAAAGAAAATGAGTATCGTTTTCACTTTGGATTTGCTCATTCTTCACTTTTTGGATGAGAAGATGCCAGCGTGTGCCACTCGGAAGATTGACTCCTTGTCTCGAGATCATACTCAAAGATGCATGATTAGTCATCTGTGATTACGTTATTCAAAAGTTGGGGGTCACTTTCAAACAAGTTCAAATTTTCTTGTCACACTTCCACGGCATTTCCTGCTTGCAACACTCACGGAACACCTCGCGGGGAAATGTTTGTCCTGACTCTCCAGGTGATCGGAGGCAACTGACCAACCGCTCGTACGTTATCTAGGAACGCCCTCTACCGATGCCAGTCGGTGTGTGCACGCTCCGAAGTACTGTCGCGGCGGAACAGAGTCAGTCCTATTATTTTCCGGAAACACCTTGTAAGTAGTGGTGTCTAGATGTGGCATTTGAAATGGTCAGATTCTTATATTCCTTAAAGAGTGTAGTCGATTATATACCGATCTCACAACAGTCGAGTCTACTTAATGGGACAGATCTCGATTTGTATCCGGCTAAGGACTGACAACTCAGCGGCCTTCGACCAAATTTTTCCAGGGATGTTTTTTAGCACTTAGCACTACAATAACAACATTATGGAACGCAGAGCCTCGCAGCACTCGACCAAAAGATCCAACGAGACCAAATTACGAATCTTAGTTAATAAATTGACTTCGTCAGAAAAGCTGATTACACAACAGTTGAATTCGGTGGATTGTGGCATAAGACGTGTGAGGTGGAATATCATCTTCTTGAAACCTCAGAGCGTTTCATTACATGTTCTAAAATGCAGATTGCTTACAATCCATTCTTATTATTGTCTGTGGCAAGCCTTAAAGTCACCCGTCGACCAACCGATTACATGCGAGTTTTCCAAAAGAAAAATGTTTGGACCTGCTTTAAGACCTTATTTGATTTAAAGATAAACACAAATGCTTTCAATTGTAGTGGACTTAAAATTTGCGATTAAAGCTCAATGGAATGTAACAGAAAAACTCCACTCACTCATCTTGCCAGTAAATAGCAAAATATACAAACTGCCGGTTATGATTTTCAATGGAACCGGTTGACAGCTTCCATCAAACCTCTGAAAATCCAAAATCTTGACACTTACTGAGTTACTTAGCCATAATCACTGTCACCAATAAACCAAGCAATAATTGCACATATCCAAGCGGTTCACATGGGGTCAAGTTCAGCTGCGCAGCGTTCGGTGAATAGAGACTGCCGACATTTAAGTGCCGAAAGCTGCTCATAAAGCAATGAACCCGTTCAACGCAGCTTAAGAAGATATGTGTAAAATATACATACACACAAATTTGCAAGGAATAAAAATAGAAATCAAAAGTGACGCACCAATCGTCGGTCAAACACCGACAGATTCTTTGTATTCAGCTATTTTCATCACTTTTCCCCCTTCTTTCCAACACTTTTCCATTTAATTTTGGTTTGATACAAATCATTGCGCTGTGGCTGGCTGCCACATTTAATGACACTGTGTTTATGAGCTGCGCTGTCAACAGCGTTTATCTGCAATGGCAACATTGGCTCAGTCAGAGCAACAGCAACAACAACCACTTGGTTGCTCATATAAACGTGTGTGTGGGGGAGTGTGTAGGAGCGGCGCCATCTAGCGCCATTGTTCTCCAAATAATTGCACTTGCCACGCGGCCAACAGGCATTGCACTTGCGTTGCATGCAACGTCACTCAGCGAAGCATGTGTTAGCAATAAAGTTACACCCACTTTACGCGACCAATTCACCGCCAGACAGTTAAGTGTGTGCATAAATTTTCAATCATTATAAATTTTTGTTGGTTTTGCTGGGTTTGGATTCTTAGAAGAGTCACCGTCTTGTCGATTAAAAAGGAATTAGACTTCTATTAAAAATGCAATGAGCGTTTGACACTCATTTTAAGATTTTGAGGTTAAAAGTTGGGACATTTTAGAGTCTTCCCTCAAAATTTGTGAAACCAAATAGAATTTACTGCCAGTTAATCCCCTGAAATAGTCATTCGGGTAGGAGTTTAAATGCTTTTCAGTTTCTCATAAATGTTATATGTAAATGATATAGTTATGCTTTCGGTTTCGTACGGTATAGGATCGCCTGAAGCATCAGCTGCTTTCGATTCAGCGTTTCTCTGCACAGCACATATCTTCCAAGAAAAATTTTAATATAAAAGCAACCATAAAGTTATCGAATTGAATGAAGGCATAGGCGAACACGTCATTTAAGGTGCACACCTAGTCTGAAATATTAGAATAATAATAATTATTTTTTTTATTTAGTTAGGTTATACTTCTAAACATATATATCTACAAACATTTCAAAGCAAATCTCAAATAGTTATTGAGTTATAGCCTTCTGTCCACTTCATTCAGCAATCAGAAATAAACCACCAATTTTTAATTGCATTTTTCGAATTTACTGCAGTGATTCCCCGGCAAATTGCCAAAATTTTGGGTAAAATTTCACTTTAAAACAAAAAACGGTGCTATTTTGACAGTTTTTTTAAATTTTTGATATTTTTCGACGAAATATCATTTTAGGGACAATTTCTTCGAGTAGATAATTGCTTTATAGTTGTCATCCACAGAGGTAGCTGGGATAGCTGCAGCACTGGCGGACCACTTTTTTTATTTGGCAACAACTTACTTTCTATGTCCCAAACACACCGTATTTTTTGTAATTTAAAATATCAGGTAGGAAACCTTACTTTGACTTACAATCAAAAACACCCTAATTTTCAATCAAAAATTCTCGCACCAAATCAGATTTAAAAAAAAAGTCAGTAGGTCTCATATTTGTTGAAATCTCTTTTTCTTCCTTCTGTTGGTATAATATATACTATACATACATTACTAAAGATGAATTTGCTCAGCAAATGAAAAAATACTCCACTAAACAGCTGAAAAACGATTACAAACTGTTTTTTTTTATTTCTTCTACCTATTATTTCTATGTAGCAGCTGATAACAAGCAGTTTTGTATCGCCTTTTTCAAGCTACCACACTGGGTATGCTCCTTAAGCGGTATAATTGCTATATTCAGTTCTACCAAATTTTAGTTTGCACATTTTAGACCAGATTTGCCATTGGTGAATGGCTCAAAAAAGGCTTGAATCAAAGGACAATTGCGCATGCGTCAGAGGATATATTGGTCCGCCGTTGCAACCTAAGTGTTAACAGTTTGTTGGAACAAGTGGTATTGTTTGTTCGATTCACTACACTCCAACGCTTGCCGAATTAAAGGCAGCTATATTTTCATATCAAAAGTTGAAATTATGTCCAGTTTTACTCTGACTGAGCTCATGCTCTTCGGTAAATTCTTTTTACATAACATTACTGCTATTTTTTTGACTACTTAAGCATAATTGGCATTAAAGCATAACTTTGGAAGCTCTTTAATACCATTGTTGTGCTAACGTCTTAAGTTCAAAATTTCAACTAACTTCACTCTGTTGACGTGGTTTGATTTTCATGAATAAGACCTTTACGGAAAGTACTTTTATCGCCTGCATTTTTCGACATGAATAATATGCATTCTTATCTTTCCCCCTTTTTTCCACTGGAAAATAATATGGAGAAGGTTCATATTGATGTTCATCATGAGTTGATGTATCAATCGCTCTTCAGTGACAAGAATTCAACGATACAAGTAATCGCGAATACCCTGAGAAAAATCTAGAATGTTTTAATAAAACTAGAAAGGAAGGAACTTTTTATTGATATTTTAAGGGCCAAATCCAGTAATTCAAATGCTCTTTGAAATATTGTATTAGAAAGTGTTTAAAGGTATTAGAGCCCCTTTAAGGTATTAGAAGCTCTTCTAAGGTATTGAAATACTTATAATTGAAATTTTAAAAGCCCTATGGCTAATAACATCGTGATGTCATTCAGGGAAATTTTATGGACCTTTAAGGCGCTCGTTTCATCAATAATAGAATAACTGAGGCCCAACCGTGATTATCGTCATTGAAAACGTGTGAAAAACCAATGACGCCAGCTTAAAGTCTCAACTTGTTTAAATCGTTAGGTAAATAACAACGTGTTTATTGTTGTTGGGTTTTTTTCGCTACAATTCAGATGCATAGTCTGTGACCGCATAGCGATAAGATGTTAATTAAGCGTGTCTGACTAGAGTCTGCACTTGCCTAGAAATCCAATCACTAATAGAAATATAAGCAGCCACCGGGCCCCGCACGCACCAGCGTGCAGCGCATTCGGCAGCGATGGCCGTCAGCTGATGCAAGCCAATAATGTTCGATGAATACTTGTTTATGAGACCTAAATACCACACCGTCGCTTCGTTAAGCAACCAATTATGATGTGAGTACCCACACTGTTCGTATGTATGTGTGTTTGTATATACTGCAATGTGGGTGCCTGTATGTATGTGTGAGTGTATGTGAAATTAATAAACGAATAATTTGCACACGCGGTTTTGATTTCCACTTATACTCTTGGCTGTCTAGACGACTTTTTCACATTGATTTCGCGTTTGCTATTGCTTCTGCTGCTGCTATTGTTGTTGTGCACTATTTTCACGAGATATTCATTACGAGTTGTTAGTCTTTTTTAATGTCATCAGCAATTATCTGCGATTTTATTGAATGTTGTATGCATTTATGTGTGCGTGTTTGTTTGTGCGCCTGCTGGTAGCACGTGGCGTATGAGTGATGTGCGTGACAACCGGAAGTCGATGGCAATCGATCACTGACAGCGCTGATTTCGCCGTGTAACGCAAATACAGAGTACTAGGTCTGCGATTATTTTTGCAATAACAGCCAAGCATTGCCGTTGGCTTATATTTGCTTTATTTGATTCTGTTGTGCTTCACTTCGTCGAAGTAGCACTCATGCCCTGAGCAAAGTGGCATATTAGCGGTGATTTGGCGAAGCTTGGTTGCGAGAAACGAAAGCATGCTAATTGATATGATGCGGCGTGTTATTGTTACTGCTTAATTTGTTTACTAAAAAGACGCTGAAAATGTATTTTCTAGGACTTGCCACGACTAGTTAAAATTTAAAAAATTTTCTAGAAATGTTTCGTCAATTTAAAGCAAGCCTAATTTTGAAGAAATTCAGACACTTTCATAAAAGATACTGTGATCTGTGAGCTATTAGCAGTCTTCAGGTAGTCTTTAAAAATTGACTTTAAACGGAAATCGGGAAATTTGTTGATGAAGCTTCGACGCGTTTAACGGTTGTTTGTCAATACACCTATTGCGCTCACTGCTGACTGTGCAAAAAGCTGTTCATTTGAACGTTTGACAAACAAATAAACGAAAGCAAACAATTTACCCAAATTAAATTTATTTGTGAGTGCCAAAATCGCTACGCTGACCGACCAATAAATAAATAGCAGCAGCAGATGTACGAAAAGCTGTTGGCAAGCTGCGAATCAAATCACAAGCCAAAAACAAAAACAGAGAAGATTTACGCAGAATACAACGCCGCCGGCAGTCGCACTCGAGCAGCTGGTTGGCCGCTGAGCAGCACAGCGGCAGACAGTGCCGAATAATTGGATACGTCTTCGTCTTTGTTAAGTGACGTTAATGACTATTACAACAACAAGCGATATTGTTTGAATATTTGCAAACACAATTTTGTTTATTATTGTTGTTGTTTTGATTGCGCGCATCTAATCGGGGAATATGCACGAAGCGCACGCTGCTAAAGTCATTGTAAGCTGGAAATTCCATGCAAAATTGCTCATACGTCATGTTGACAGTTGCCCATATTGTTGCTGTAAATACAATATTAACGCACAGCTAATGTTTCAAAACAATAACAGAAACATGCAGCGAATTTTTGAAATTTCTACGCAAGCGTTTGAAGAGCATTTGAGCGCTCAACGCAAGCAAGAGCAACAACTGTGCTCAGATGCTCAAAATGCATTTGCAACAACAAGAAAAAATTCGTGTGACGTAAGCAGCAGATAACAGAGGCAACACGAGTATATTGCCTTATGCATGAGAGCACCCAATCGGCGAGTGAGCGCCAGCAAGAGCGCATAGAGAAACGGCCATTGACGAAAGAGACTTGCGCACGGCAGCCAGTCACGAAAATTGCATTTCCTATCTGTCGAATGACGCAATTCGCCGACGAGACGTAGTGTCTACAAACACACGCCCATATATACGTACAAATCTATTAAATGGCACACGTGCAAGGCAATATAATGAATATTCACTGCTGGTATGTACATATGTTTGTGTGATTATTTCACTTTAAAGTCATTGTGATTGCCGTGTTGTAAAGGCTCTAATTGGCAGTGCCATAACCTCGGTTGCAGGGAATTATGAAAAATGCCTAGAGGTGCGAGCATAGCTAATGCAGAGAGTGGGCTTTGCCTCTTCGCATTTGTTCTTGCATTTTGAGATAAATTTAACTAAAAGTTAATGTCACATAAGAATTTGCCTCTCTCCCTCTCTCCGTTTTATAATGAAAATACGGCTGTTTACAGCCGCAAACCAAAAATTAGATACCAATTGGCAGTGATTTTTAAATCAAGTTCAAAATTAATAGAAAGGAACGATAAAGATTAAGAAACAGATCCATATAAATGTAAAATTAAATATGATGATGATTTGTCTCCGTAATGACAAGCCCATTTCTGGGAATATTGTGCACTGGACTCTTGTATTGAAGTTTTTATTTCTTCACTATATGTCTGATGTTTTCAATGAAAGTATCTTGTATCTTTACCGCTTTTGCAGATAAGCTACCAAAGTACGTTTTAGTCCATTCTAGGGCTAATTATGCAATACTCTCCAAAGCAGCGTTTTTTATAGGATAAAAGCGTATAAGAAATATTTTTCATGATTTTGATAGTTCATTTTGTACCCTTAAGCAGTTTTCCAAACAAAAACTTGTCTTCTATTCTATAGTCATCCGATCTGAACAATTTCTTCTGAGATTGCACCATTGCCTTAGATAACGATCCGTGCCAAGTTTCGTTCTCGTCAAATAAAAGGGTTTTTTGTACAAGTCCTTGGTTCACAAACGTTCAGCTTATTTTGCTGCTAAATCTATGTATAGTAGTTCAGCATCCGCGGTTTCGACAAATGAGCAGCTTCTTGGAAGGAAAAGATGACAGATGAACAGAAACTGAGGAACTATTTCGCGTTTATGCAGACTGACGGACCGATGGGCATAGCAAAACCGACTCAGCTCGTCAGACTAATCATTTATATAAATACTTTATATAGTCTTCGGGACAAACTTAATACATTGTACACTATTCAGAGTATAATTAGTATTGGTTAGTCGAAAAAGTCTTTTCGCATTTCTTATCAAACTTCAACTATTTTTTTTTTTTTTTTTTAAAATGAACTTTAATGAATCAAATATCTACCATGTTGGTCGAGCAAGTAATTTTCACAGGCTTCTCTTGAACCCAAATTTATTCCATTAAAGGAGTTCTGCATTGACTGGAACAAATAGTAGTCCGATGGTGCAAGGTCAGGGCTATATGGTGGATGCATCAAAACTTCCCAGCCAAGCTCTCCCAGTTTTTGCCGAGTCATCAAAAATGTGTGTGGTCTAGCGTTGTCCTGATGGAAGACGAAGCCCTTTCTGTTGAACAGTTCTGACCGTTTTTTCGATTACTTGCTTCAATCTCATCAGTTTTTGACAGTAAAATATAGAGTCAATCGTTCAAGCAGTCTAGAGTAGCTCATAGTGCGTGATTCTTTTCCAATCCCACCAAACACTCAGCATAACCCTTCGAGGCGTTAATCCTGGCTTTGCGGCCATTTGCTGAGCTTCACCACGCTTGGACCATGATCTTTGTCGCTCATTATTGTCGTATTTTATCCACTTTTCTTCTCCTGTTAGCGTTCACTTCAGAAATGGTTCGATTTCATTTCGTTTCAGCAAAGAATCGCAGATGTTAATTTTTGTGCTACACGAACTGATACAGCATCGTCTCCGTAACCTTAACAGATTTCATTGGTGGCTTGCGTGGTATTCTTGCCTTTTTTATACAAAATTTTTAAAATGTAGCGAATGTCTTCGCTTTTTTCACTTA